>NC_060895.1:2034098-2084098 GCF_014805685.1 Silurus meridionalis | reverse complement strand
GTAAACATTTCGACAGTCCAACCTTCATGCTAGCATGCTAACTCAATATTCCATTTCTTCATCTATTTTATTTGCTAACTCGTGTTTTTAACTAGCCGCTACCAAGGAGGCTAAAGATTGTTAGCTGGCTAAAAGACTTGCATTAGCACTTATGATCGACAGATTTGATCAAAATGTTCATTTTAAAACACTGGCTGTAGATGTTATTACGCTAGCAATGGTTTGTTTATCTCATAGCATACACTAGATGGACCAAAGTTTTGGGACACCTGACTTTTTCAGCTGTTTGTGGTTCATCCCAACACTATCACCACAAAGTCGGAGAATTGTATAGAATGTGTTTGGATGAGGGAGAAATTTTCCTCTCAGCTGCATGCAGATATGCAAATATACATGGGATGGAGTGGAAGATCTCATGCTTTAGAGCTCAGACTCTCAACCCTATTTAACATGATGAATGTAAACGCTGACCGCACCACAGACCTCCTCACCTCACCTTCATCAGTACCTCACTTTACTTGTGGCTGAATGAAATCTCACACAGATTTCCTCAAGAATCCAGTGGAACATCTTCCCAGAGTAGCAAATGGGAAATGAATGTGAAATGGGATGTTCAAAAAGAAGCACATAGCAATCTGATGGTCAGGTGTCCACAAACTTTTGTGCATCAATTGTATGTGTGTATAGCATTATTTTTTTTTTACGCAAGTCAGTGAAAATCCTTGGATTCGAAAAAACTTTCATGACCAGTACGGAGCGATCTTCATAAACTCAACGTTTATAGAACAAATGTCCCGTTGTTCGAGTTCGTCCAGGTCACGTGACCTCGATATAAGACCCCTTTGTGTAAGTCATGGACATATCATCTACACACTTCCCCATCCAGGTGATAAAACGGTACCGAAACACTGAACTTCTCCGAATAAAGCAAGTGATGTACTTAACCGAAGCGCACGTATATAGTGTACAGCTACAAGCTCACACACTCCGACGGCCGGGTGTCCTACCCACTGTGTTTCATCTTCTGCAGTCCTGTGGGTGAGTGAAGATCCACCTCACATATCACGTTCTCCCCCTCAAATCTCCATAAAAACCTTTTTTTTCCAAGTTTAGTAGTATACTTATTATTATTATTATTATTATTATTATTATTATTCTTTCGGTTGCTCCCATTAGGGGGCGCCACAGCGGATCATCCGTTTCCATACCCCCCTGTCCTCTACATCTGCCTCTTTCACAGCAACTACCTGCATGTCTTCTCTCACCACATCCATAAACCTCCTCCTTGGTCTTCCTCTTTTCCTCCTTCCTGGTGTCTCCATCCTCAGCATTCTCCTACTGATATACCCCATGTCCCTCCTCTGCACATGTCCAAACCATCTCAATCTCGCCTTCTCTCAGTCTTCACTCTCCTCCTCCATACGTCACCCTATGATCCTCCTTCACCACAATGAAGATCTCCTGCTTATTTAGATAAAGACCTCGACCCTATTGGGATGAATTGGAGCTGCACTGAAATCCTCCTCCAATCACCCAGATCAGTACCCGACCTCACGAACACGGTTCATGAAGAAATTGCACAAATCTCCAGAAAATCTTCACCAAATCTTGTAGAACATCTTTCCCATGGACAACGGAGGGTGTGATAAGAGCGAACGGGGAATCGATGTGGAATGGAATAGAATTGATCGTACACTCAAACTTTTGTCTATACAGTTCATATCATATATAGATGAATATGTAATAGATGAAAGCAAACAGCTCAGTGAGGAGGATTTTATTACTGGAGATGTCAAGACCTCTTTTTGAACGAGTCACGAATCTACATCAGCATAGGCATGTGACGTGTCGAAGAACTCAGCTCGGTGGGAGAAATTGCATGCTGGGTTTTTCAAACTAATGAGTATAAAGCTACAAATGTTTTTTTTCTAATTACAGGTTGTAAGCCGGAGCAGCAGATGATGTACGCAGGCAGTAAAAACAGGCTCGTCCAAACGGCCGAGCTCACCAAGGTACACGGATTTATAATATACATTCTACAGACAAAAGTATATCAGGACGCTGGACTTTTCCCAGACACATGTGGTTCTTCACCAAACTATTAGCTCACATATTTATATATACACACAGTATATAGTTGACCTTAGATGGACGTTTTTCCCATTTTCATAATAGTTAATAATGGAAGTGATCCAAATATTAAATTCACACCTTTCCGGTTTACGTTCACCTGCAGGTTTTTGAGACCCGAAACACGGACGATCTCTCGGAGGAGTGGCTGAAAGAGAAATTGTCCTTCTTCCGCTGAAGATCATTAAAGCAGAAATAAAAGTATTGCTTTATAATTGTATCTGAACCTGATTAAAATTACGCTGTTTAAAAAAAAGAAGAAAAACCTCGTGCTTTTGCTTCACTTATTTTTAATTATGTAGAAAAATAAAATAAAATGTTTCACATTAACCTCTCGAAGAGGACGTTTACAGCACATATTCTTTTCCATCCAACATCCCAAACCTTTTATTCCTACACCACATGCAATCCTTCGAAAATAAAACCTATTTCCTGCCCTTGCTGACGTTATAACAGCCACAAAACAACTCATCGATGGCTGTGGTTTTGGAAATGGGATGTCCATCAATAGTATGTGGACACCTAGAGTTTTACTCCAGAGTGATTTTAATTAGGAAAAAAAAAAAAAAGGAATGAAACCTTTTTTAATTTTTTAAACAAGTGAACTGTTTATTTACAGCAGTTTTTACAGCAAAGTGATGATGAGATTTTAGCTTTTAAAACAAATAATAAAAAAACAACAAAAAAAAACCACAATGAAGGAAGAAGAGCAGATCTTGACGTGTGTATTTATAGCGTTATATTTATACGGCTCCAGCTGGGACAGAAGTGTCGAGCTTTTCATGTTGAGAAGGACGTATTGGTTATAAACGATCTCAACAGTCATAAGCAGTCGTAACGCTGCGGTCTCATTCGCTGTCGCTGGCGTTGCTGGAGTCTGAGCCCCTGTCGCTGCCGCTCTGCCCTCCCCCTCCCTCTGATTGGCCGCTGCTGCTATGGGCGGGTGAAGCGCTCCCGCTCGCCCTTCCTCCCTCTTCTTCAGCGTCCTCGTCCTCGCTCCGCCTCCTCCTCCTAGCTCCGCCCTCGTCCTCGTCCTCGCTGTCGTCGTCGTCGCTGCCGAAGATCTCCTCCTCGTCGCGAGCGTGCCGGTCCTCTCCGCTCTCGCTCCCGCTCGCCTTCCTCTCCTCTTCCTCCTCCTCTTCCTCTTCGTCGTCTTGGTTCTCACCCCGCCCCTCGTCCTCTTCGTCCTGGTCGGAGCCGCTGTCCGAGTTCTCGCTCTCGCTGCCTTTGTCCTTCTCATCACCTGCGTCGGGAGAGAGATTAGTGTGTAATTTCACACGCGCACACGTGAAGTTGGAGGAAACACTGATGCCGTAAACTCGGCAGATAGTAACTAAACATCTCCGCTGTGCACTGTGTGTGTGTGTGTGTTACCAGAGTCCTGTGTGTCTTTGTCCAGGTCTTCCTCCTCATCCTCTGGCTCGTGGTTCTCCAGCTGAGCTCTGCGAGCCTCCTGCATTACACACGCACACACACACACACACACACACACACACACACACACACACACACACACACACACACACACACACACACACACACACACACACACACACACACACATTTAGAGCGCCAGCATTTATGCAATGTAAACAATGGGTATGTATGCACAAGAAGAAAAAAGGGTGTTTGTATATTATATATATAAATATATATATATATATATATAAATATATATATATAAACCTGTGCTTCCAGCTCTTTCTCGTTCATATCTCGGTGTTTGCAGACCAGCACAGCATTGGTGGTGGACTGAGCTCCGGCCTTCGCACGTCTCTTACTCAAACGCACCCTTACGTGCACACACACACACGTGTTCAATATAAAAACTTTTTCCCCAGTCAAACCACAGAGTTACGCTCATCTGTTGCACAAACCTGGTCTCGAGCTCGTTATAGTAAACGCCGTCTCCGTCTCTGAAGATGAAGAAGTAGTTCTCCTCGTAGCCTTTGCTGGCTTTGTTCTTCACGTTCCAGTTATACTCTCTCGCTATCTTATAGTCATAACTGCACACACACACACGGAGAAAAAATCTAATTAAAACACACTTCAATCGGTGACTATAAACCACAGGAAATTAATGAACACATTCTGACGAATCAGCAGCACTATGGTACCATAACAATGGTGTACCGAAACACGTGTGAGTGAGTGTGTGTGTGTGTGTGTGTGTGTGTGTGTGTGTGTGTGTGTGTGTGTGTGTGTGTGTGTGTGTGTGTGTGTGTGTGTGTGTGAGAGAGAGTGAGTGAGAGAGAGAGAGAGAGTGTGTGAGTGTGTGAGTGTGCTCGTACAGCTCCTCAGGCATGTAATCCAGTTCTTCCTCCACATCTCGTTTCCGCTTACGCAGCGTATCTTCGTTGGGCAGGAAGTACGCCACGAACTGGTTCCCTTCCTCGTCCATCATTCCTCTGAGAACACACACACACACACACACACACACACACACACACACACACACACACACACACACAGTTAACACAAAAAACCTCAGGGGGAATTTGGGAAATATCCCAAGTTGGAAACTTACTAGGAATTAATGGGAATTTATCAGAAATTTTAATAAACTTTCCATAAACTGTACCACATAAAAAAAAAAAAAAAAAAAAAAGTTTGATTTGTTAGTATATAATCGTTTACGCACGGCACAATGAAGTTTGTAAACGTAAACGTAATATTTGTCAGTTATGTGAATACTGGACATTTTTGGACATCGTTTTTTTGTGTGCAGGATTGAAGAAACGATGTGTGTTATGTGATGGAGGAATGCACAGTGCATGTAGGGGCGTGGCCTCGACAGGGGGGCGTGGCCTCAGGAGCCCTGCTGTAAGTGTGCTGTGTGCATGTGATTGATGACTGTGCAGGTGGATATTCTCGTTCATTCCCTTGGAAGGTTTCCAGTCTTGGGAAGTTCTGAAATGTTGCTACCCTATTTACTAATAATCTCCACACACACACACACACACACACACACACACACACACACACACCTGATCATAGCCTGGGACATCATGTCTACCCCCGCAGAGCTGGGGACGTCTTTAGGAGCGGGGTCGGAGTCGAAGATGACCTGCGCACACGGGTTTATCCACATCTGCACAGAGAGAAGCAAATGAGAAACAGCGCATTGATCACATTCCCAGTTACAATGAGTGTGTGTGTGTGTGTGTGTGTGTGTGTGTGTGTGAGAGAATTAGAGTGTCACCTTGAAATCGGGGAAGACGGGCAACACCTCCACAGGTGTAACTCTGGGTTTGCTGTAGTGCTGGGCGATCTGAAAACAGGAGGGACGTTTTTGAAAGAAAAAAAAAAAAAAGTCATATATAAAAAGATTCTTCAGTATTTACTGAATAAACCAGCGTGTGTGCAGAACTCACATTCTTCTGAGCATCTTCGAAGGTCTTTTCGATGGCAGAGATCTGACTGTCTCTGTCCTTGTAGATCTCTTCTTCTGTGAATTGCTGCTTCACAGACACACCAATCCTTTACACACACACACACACACACACACACACACACACACACACACAGAGTAACTAAAAAGCCCTGACAATGAGGGGGTGGTGTGTAACGGGACCCTGTGCCTGTACTCACTTGACCTCCACTTTGTCGTTGGAAACACCATATCGGTTGAATTCTGTGGAGATGTACTCAGTCTTCCTCATCCACGGGACCACCTTCGCATGCTGCTGGGATCTACAACACACACACACACACTCATTATAAGGCGACAAATATTTACTTGTATGCAAACGAACACTGCAGCATATAACACACACACACACACACACACACACACACACACACACACACACACACAGGTGACCTCTGACCTTTTGGAGCTGGTGGGTGCCTGGATCTCCTCTTCTAGGAGCTTCTCATCTGCAGGATCTAACAAAACTATAAAATACACTATTAGTGTGTGTCTTGTGTGTATTCAGTGTACACTTATTGCTAGTGTGTGTGTGGTGTGTATTAGACGCGAGCGTGTGTGTGGTGTGTATTAGACGCGAGCGTGTGTGTGGTGTGTATTAGACGCGAGTGTGTATTAGATGCGAGTGTGTATTAGATGCGAGTGTGTGTGAGGTGTGTATTAGATGTACACTCACTGTGAGTGTGTATGTAGTGTGTATTAGATGTGAGTGTGTATCAGATGTGAGTGTGTATTAGATGTGAGTGTGTATGTGGTGTGTATTAGATGTACACTCACTGTGAGTGTGTATGTGGTGTGTATTAGATGAGTGTGTATGTGGTGTGTATTAGATGAGTGTGTATTAGATGTGAGTGTGTATGGTGTGTATTAGATGTACACACTGAGTGTGTATGTGGTGTGTATTAGATGTACACACTGAGTGTGTATGTGTGTATGTGAGTGTGTATGTGGTGTGTATTAGATGTGAGTGTGTATGGTGTGTATTAGATGTGAGTGTGTATTAGATGTGAGTGTGTATGTGAGTGTGTATTAGATGATGTGAGTGTGTATGTGGTGTATTAGATGTACACTCACTGTGAGTGTGTATGTGGTGTGTATTAGATGTACACTCACTGTGAGTGTGTATGTGGTGTATTAGATGTGTATGTGGTGTGTATTAGATGTACACTCACTGTGAATGTGTATGTGGTGTGTATTAGATGTGAGTGTGTATGTGTGTATTAGATGCGAGTGTGTATTAGATGTACACACTGTGAGTGTATGTGAGTGTGTATTAGATGTGAGTGTATGTGAGTGTGTATCAGATGTGAGTGTGTATGTGGTGTGTATTAGATGTACACACTGTGAGTGTGTATGTGGTGTGTATTAGATGTGAGTGTGTATGTGGTGTGTATTAGATGTACACACTGAGTGTGTATGTGGTGTGTAGATGTACACACTGAGTGTGTATGTGTGTATTAGATGTACACACTGAGTGTGTATGTGGTGTGTATTAGATGTACACTGTGAGTGTATGTGGTGTGTAGATGTACACTCGATGTGAGTGTGTGTGGTGTGTATTAGATGTGAGTGTGTATGTGGTGTGTATTAGATGTGAGTGTGTATGTGGTGTGTATTAGAGTGTGTATGTGAGTGTGTATTAGATGCAGTGTGTATGTGTGTGTGTATTAGATGTGTATTAGATGCGAGTGTGTATGTGGTGTATTAGATGTACACTCACTGTGAGTGTATGTAGTGTATTAGATGTGAGTGTATTAGATGTACACTGATGTGAGTGTGTATGAGTGTGTATGGAGTGTGTATGTGTGTGTATTAGATGTGAGTGTGTATTAGATGTGAGTGTGTATGTGGTGTATTAGATGTGTGTATGTGAGTGTGTATTAGATGTGTGTGTGTATGTGTGTATGTGTGTGTGTGTGTATGTGGTGTGTGTATTAGATGTGTGTATGTGGTGTGTATTAGATGTACACTCACTGTGAGTGTGTATGTGGTGTGTATTAGATGCGAGTGTGTATGTGAGTGTGTATTAGATGTGAGTGTGTATGTGGTGTGTATTAGATGTACACTCACTGTGAATGTGTATGTGGTGTGTATTAGATGTACACTCACTGTGAGTGTGTATGTGGTGTGTATTAGATGTGAGTGTGTATGTGAGTGTGTATTAGATGAGTGTATGTGAGTGTGTATTAGATGAGTGTGTATGTGAGTGTGTATTAGATGTGAGTGTGTATGTGAGTGTGTATTAGATGTGAGTGTGTATGTGAGTGTGTATTAGATGAGTGTGTGTGTGTGAGTGTGTATTAGATGCAGTGTGTATGTGAGTGTGTATTAGATGAGTGTGTATGTGGTGTGTATTAGATGTACACTCACTGTGAGTGTGTATGTATGTGTGTGTGTATTAGATGTACACTCACTGTGAGTGTGTATGTGGTGTGTATTAGATGTGAGTGTGTATGTGAGTGTGTATTAGATGCGAGTGTGTATGTGAGTGTGTATTAGATGCGAGTGTGTATGTGAGTGTGTATTAGATGCAGTGTGTATGTGTGTGTGTGTGTATTAGATGAGTGTGTATGTGAGTGTGTATTAGATGAGTGTGTATGTGAGTGTGTATTAGATGCGAGTGTGTATGTGAGTGTGTATTAGATGCAGTGTGTATGTGAGTGTGTATTAGATGAGTGTGTATGTGAGTGTGTATTAGATGGAGTGTGTATGTGGTGTGTATTAGATGAGTGTGTATGTGGTGTGTATTAGATGTGAGTGTGTATGTGGTGTGTATTAGATGTACACTGATGTGAGTGTGTATGTAGTGTATTAGATGAGTGTGTATGTGTGTATGTGGTGTGTATTAGATGTGAGTGTGTATGTGTGTGTATTAGATGTGAGTGTGTATGTGGTGTATGGAGTGTGTATTAGATGAGTGTGTATGTGTGTGTATTAGATGCAGTGTGTATGTGAGTGTGTATTAGATGAGTGTGTATGTGGTGTATTAGATGTGAGTGTGTATGTGGTGTGTATTAGATGTGAGTGTGTATGTGGTGTGTATTAGATGTAGAGTGTGTATGTATGTGGTGTGTATTAGATGTACACTGATGTGAGTGTGTGTGTATGTGGTGTGTATTAGATGTGAGTGTGTATGTGTGTATTAGATGTACACTCGATGTGAGTGTGTATGTAGTGTGTATTAGATGCGAGTGTATGTGGTGTGTATTAGATGAGTGTGTATGTGTGTGTATTAGATGTGGTGTGTATGTGAGTGTGTATTAGATGCGTGTGTATGTGAGTGTGTATTAGATGTGAGTGTGTATGTGTGTGTATTAGATGAGTGTGTATGTGGTGTGTATTAGATGTGAGTGTGTATGTGGTGTGTATTAGATGTGAGTGTGTATGTGGTGTATTAGATGTACACTCGATGTGAGTGTGTATGTGGTGTGTATTAGATGAGTGTGTATGTGGTGTGTATTAGATGCGAGTGTGTATGTGGTGTGTATTAGATGCGAGTGTGTATGTGGTGTGTATTAGATGCGAGTGTGTATGTGGTGTGTATTAGATGTGAGTGTGTATGTGGTGTGTATTAGATGAGTGTGTGTGAGTGTGTATTAGATGAGTGTGTATGTGAGTGTATTAGATGTGAGTGTGTATGTGGTGTGTATTAGATGTACACTGTGAGTGTGTGTGTATGTGTATTAGATGTGTATGTGGTGTGTATTAGATGTGAGTGTGTATGTGAGTGTGTATTAGATGTGAGTGTGTATGTGGTGTGTATTAGATGTGAGTGTGTATGTGGTGTGTATTAGATGGTGTGTATGTGGTGTGTATTAGATGTGAGTGTGTATGTGGTGTGTATTAGATGTACACTGATGTGAGTGTGTATGTAGTGTGTGTATTAGATGTAGTGTGTATGTAGTGTGTATGTGTATTAGATGTACACTGATGTGAGTGTATGTAGTGTGTATTAGATGTGGTGTGTATTAGATGTGTGTATGTAGATGTGAGTGTGTATGTGGTGTGTATTAGATGTGAGTGTGTATTAGATGGTGTGTATTAGATGTAGTGTGTATGTGTGTATGTGTGTATGTGAGTGTGTATGTAGTGTGTATTAGATGTGAGTGTGTGTGTGTATTAGATGTGTGTATGTAGTGTATTAGATGTGGTGTGTATTAGATGTGAGTGTGTATGTGGTGTGTATTAGATGTGAGTGTGTGTGGTGTGTATTAGATGTGAGTGTGTATGTAGTGTGTATTAGATGTGAGTGTATGTGTGTGTGTATGTGAGTGTGTATGTGGTGTGTATTAGATGCGAGTGTGTATGTGTGTGTATTAGATGCAGTGTGTATGTGGTGTGTATTAGATGTGAGTGTGTGTATGTGGTGTGTATTAGATGTACACTCACTGTGAGTGTGTATGTGGTGTATTAGATGTACACTCGATGTGAGTGTGTATGTGTGTATTAGATGTACACTGATGTGAGTGTGTATGTAGTGTATTAGATGAGTGTGTGTATGTGGTGTGTATTAGATGTGAGTGTGTATGTAGTGTATTAGATGTAGTGTGTATGTGGTGTGTATTAGATGTGAGTGTGTATGTGGTGTGTATTAGATGAGTGTATGTGGTGTGTATTAGATGTAGTGTGTATGTGGTGTGTATTAGATGTACACTCACTGTGAGTGTATGTGGTGTGTATTAGATGTGAGTGTGTATGTGGTGTGTATTAGATGTGAGTGTGTGTATGTGTGTGTATTAGATGTACACTCGATGTGAGTGTGTGTGTGTATTAGATGTGAGTGTGTATGTGGTGTGTATTAGATGTGAGTGTGTATGTGTGGTGTGTATTAGATGAGTGTGTATGTGGTGTGTATGTGGTGTGTATTAGATGCGTGTGTATGTGGTGTGTATTAGATGCGAGTGTGTATGTGTGTGTATTAGATGCACACTGATGTGAGTGTGTATGTGGTGTATTAGATGCACACTGATGTGAGTGTGTATGTGGTGTGTATTAGATGCGAGTGTGTATGTGTATGTGTGTGTGTATTAGATGCGAGTGTGTATGTGGTGTGTATTAGATGTGAGTGTGTATGTGGTGTGTATTAGATGAGTGTGTATGTGGTGTGTATTAGATGTGAGTGTGTATGGTGTGTATTAGATGCAGTGTGTATGTGGTGTGTATTAGATGAGTGTGTATGTGGTGTGTATTAGATGCGAGTGTGTATGTGTGTGTGTGTATTAGATGCAGTGTGTATGTGGTGTGTATTAGATGAGTGTGTATGTGGTGTGTATTAGATGCGAGTGTGTATGTGGTGTGTATTAGATGCGAGTGTGTATGTGGTGTGTATTAGATGTGTGAGTGTGTATGTGGTGTGTATTAGATGCGAGTGTGTATGTGGTGTGTATTAGATGTGAGTGTGTATGTGGTGTGTATTAGATGCAGTGTGTATGTGGTGTGTATTAGATGCGAGTGTGTATGTGGTGTGTATTAGATGCAGTGTGTATGTGGTGTGTATTAGATGCAGTGTGTATGTAGTGTGTATTAGATGTGAGTGTGTATGTAGTGTGTATTAGATGTGAGTGTATGTAGTGTGTATTAGATGTGAGTGTGTATGTATGTGTATTAGATGTGAGTGTGTATGTGGTGTGTATTAGATGTGAGTGTGTATGTGGTGTGTATTAGATGTGAGTGTGTATGTGGTGTGTATTAGATGTACACTCGATGTGAGTGTGTATGTAGTGTGTATTAGATGCGAGTGTGTATGTAGTGTGTATTAGATGTGAGTGTGTATGTGGTGTGTATTAGATGTACACTCACTGTTAGGGTCGATGCGGTAGGTGTCGGGGTTGATGAGGTCAATGGTCACTCCCAGGTCTGGTTCGGTGAGCAGCTCATGTTTGTGTTGTTTTTCGAGTGAGGTGGCTTTATACTGCACAAACCTACACACACACACGCACACACACACACACACACAATGTGCAGCGTTGTTTACAGGAACCTGTTCATATGTAAATGGTGTTAAATGAGAAACAGTAAATAAGTTTGGTGATTATTTGGCTGTGTTTTCCCGCACCGGTGCTGGTCGAAGGGATATGTGATGAACTTGGGGTCGAAGGGGATGTCAGGGAGGCTGTTACAGTATTTAACCCGGCACACAACACCAGACCTGGAGGAACACACAAGAACGATATGAATAAGACGTACATGCGTGATTAATAACGATAAATACATGAAGAAAGAGATCATTACGAGACCGTACCTCTCAGGGACGGTTCTGTGTGACGAGCTCCTGTGTGAAAGCAAAAAAAAAAAAAAAAAAAGGAGGGAGGGAGCGGAGAGGGGCTTCCCGCTCTTTTTTGTGTTTTTTTTTGCCAAAATAGAGAAGAAATAAATCGAAAAAGGAGCGAATGTTTTAGAAAAGGTGTTTAAATAAAAAATCCAAAAAGAAGAAACGAATCGACTTTTATGCTTTTAATGTTTTTGCGCCACCGCACGACTGAATGAAGGGATTTATCCCGGATATCCGCATAAAAATAAAAAGAAACCGCCGATGGGCAAATTGACTTTTGATGCCAACTTGAAAGAAAGAAAATCAAAGAGACGACACTTTTTCTCTCCAAAAATGAAAATGCGAGAACCGTCGGTCAAATTCGGAAAACTGAAGAAAATGTTAAAACTGCGATTATCATCAGCCAGTAGTGCAAACTATCGAGAGTGTGCGTTTGTCCATTGAAATCCAAGAATCTCAGGGATTTTTTTTTTAGCATCATCGTAAAACTTTAAAGCGTCCTGTTGCGTCTGTGATTTTAGTTTAACTTCTATCTTCATCTCCCTAAAAAAAACAAAAACAGGGCAAATAAGAAACATCTGAAATGAAATCCCACTCAGATTTTAGTAAAACCCTGAATTCACTTGACCTACTGCACTGCACTAATTCACACATTGTTGGAATGATATTGAATCAGATGTGCATCATATGATGTATTTATATCCATCCAGTGTGTATTGTATTCAATAGGCAGCTCATCTGGTGTTTATTCTCCCATTCAGTCATGTTTGTTTTCTCTTCTCTATATGAAACATGTCACCGTGATCCATCGAGTTCCTTTAACCATCACGGAGAACACACCTCCCATCCCCTCCACAACCTACTGTGATCAAGAACGCTACAGGATGTCTGTCCTACCGACTGTAATGAGACTTTATCTATCCATCCATCCATCCATCTATCTACACATCATCATTCTACATTGATTTAAAATCCTTTTCTATAGAAATATATTATAGAGGATGCAAATCAGTTTCTATCCATTTCATTCACATTCCCAAGAGAGTTAATAAACGTGATAAGACATGATTTTAAACTGAAATCTACACGTTAAGTGTCTGTACGTGAGAACGCTGTTCTGCTGTTAGTTTCTCTGATAACACACTTACCAGAACCTCTAATAATACAAATAAAAATATAACTCATTTCTCAATTTTTAATCTAGAACATATGTTTACTGGCTCAAATAAAAGACAATAAAACGATCAAAAAAATTATAACTTTCCACAAAACAACCAGGCTAACAAGCTAATCAGGCTAACAAGCTAACCTAGCCGACATGCTAACTCTCTTACCGATGCCCGTCCTCGCGCTGCGCTTGAGTTTGAATCGTTGGCGCCATTGTAGGGACGAAATCTGCGTTTTAAACCGATTTTCCCCAAAATATTTATTTAAAATCTACTCGATCTTTAAACTTTATTACAATAAACTCCAATTAGGTCAATATTTATCCTCCGCGGTGTCGAATCTCACGTCTCGGGTCCCAAACCCAAATTCATCCCTCCTCCCTTAACAAGTGCACTACTTAGTCAGTAGAATAAGAGCCTCCTGGGCACTATGTAGAAACCTAAATATAAAATAGGAAGTCATTTTGGATGATGTCTAAAATGCGACGGAAGTAGCTGACGTGTTATTTCTCCCACCCGTTTTTAGATAGCAGGGAGCAATGGAGATTTTGTTCAAATACGGGTGGGAATAAAGTTAAAGTATCACGCGTTATCAGTTAGGACCCCATGTGATTTCATAGCTGTCTTGGAATAAGGCCAGAGCAAAATATAAAAAAATATAAATTAAGGAGAAAATCAGCAGGTGATATAGAGATGTAACGGTGTTCACAAGTCTGATTAAACATAAGCATTATATTTATTAATAATATTTAGTGTGTGAACTGTAGTAAAAAAAATATAAATAGTTATTAGGCTATTGTAGGGAACAAAACAGAAATACAGGAAGACCCTCAGATGGTCATGTTCTTCCAGGATCATGTGACAGGTTTTGACGTGCTTTTCGTCATATTCACAGGTTCCTCCTGGTCAAAAAGTTAAAACTCAAACGCAAAACACTTATAATAAACACAGATGATTCACATTTATAAGATTCTTTCTGTTGTTGGATAAAACAAAACAGAAATCGAGCTCACAGGTGGCACAATCCTTTGGTTCAACACTTTAAATAGAAATAAAGTCCAGCATTTCTTTTATAAAGCAGGTCTAAGTGAAGTTTTTCTTAATTTTTTTTTATCTCGAACTGTAAAATGGAACCATCAACGGACACTAAAGCTGTGAAACGGAAATGAAACTCTGGACAGATGTTTTTTTTGTGAACGTATTGATGAGTTTAATCATAAAAACATGTTTGAATGATGCTGCTGCGATACTTTGGGGGGAAATTATCTGTATTAAAAAACAAGCCAAAAAAACAAACGTAAACAAAGCATAAATTTTACATTCAGGTGAAAGAAAAAAAAAAATGTAGACGGTTTTAGGTAACAGAGCATTAGGTAGTTTGGTTAAATATTAACAAACCATTATTTTTTTACAAATATTAATGTTATAAAGTCGACCAAAAAACCAAAAACTAAAATTCACAAAGTTGCTTTGGTATTTGAATGTTTTTCATTTTCCTGCTGGGAAAAAAATTCAACGTTAAAATCCAAAAAAAAAGTTCAAAAGCAGCATGTAGTTTAGTAATTAATTATTAATAATAAAAATAAAACAAGCTAAAAACTTACAGTTCAACTAAAAGCTATCATTTTTATCCCAATTTACTTCAGGCCATAAGCCACGCCCCCACTCCCTCCCCCCCCACCAATCAGCAGTCCTGCTTAGTCCTGAGCCTGTCTCTGATTGGACAATAGCAAAAAAAAAAAAAAAAAAAGGAGGAGGAGCGGAGAGGGCTTCCGCTCTTTTTGTGTTTTGCCAAAATAGAGAAGAAATAAATCGAAAAAGGAGCGAATGTTTTAGAAAAGGTGTTTAAATAAAAAATCCAAAAAGAAGAAACGAATCGACTTTTATGCTTTTAATGTTTTTGCGCCACCGCACGACTGAATGAAGGGATTTATCCCGGATATCCGCATAAAAATAAAAAGAAACCGCCGACGGGCAAATTGACTTTTGATGCCAACTTGAAAGAAAGAAAATCAAAGAGACGACACTTTTTCTCTCCAAAAATGAAAATGCGAGAACCGTCGGTCAAATTCGGAAAACTGAAAATGTTAAAACTGCGATTATCATCAGCCAGTAGTGCAAACTATCGAGAGTGTGCGTTTGTCCATTGAAATCCAAGAATCTCAGGGATTTTTTTTTTAGCATCATCGTAAAACTTTAAAGCGTCCTGTTGCGTCTGTGATTTTAGTTTAACTTCTATCTTCATCTCCCTAAAAAAAAAAAAAAACAGTCACATCCCTTTGGACAAACTGAAATATGCCTCAGACGGACGCTGGCAGGAATGACATCGGAGCCTGCAGCGAGTCGTGAAAAACGTGTCAGAATAAGAATAAAAAAAAAAAACACTACGCGTTTTAGCGCCTTGCTACACCCAGCTGCTGTTTAAATCATTTTTTTGTTTGAGAAGAGAAACTCCTATTAGGAGACAGAGTAAAAAATGTATTACAAGTTCCCTTTATAACAACCAACACAGAATCTGCGCTCGGCCGCGAGCCCCGTGCGAATCCCGCATCGCTAGACGCGGCGCGGATCGGCGAAAGGCGGCAGCAGTTGGACGGGAAGCCATTTTTTTCCTCCCCGGGTCTTCGGTTGATTGGCGTTCCCAGCTGACGACAAAACCGCCGGCTCAGGTCTGGGTGTGGATGGAGCGATCCGACCTGCGAGGACAACAATAGTGTCTTTAGCACGTGTGTCTTGACGTACTTACAAATATTAAATAAAGCAGAGACAAGGAGGACTGGAGGGATGAAAGACTGGAGACAAGAGGGGAAGGAAAGATTTTTACCTGCTCAACATGTAGAGCATCTGACCAGGATCATCAGCAAACACGCTACAGAATAAAGAATGAAGAACGTTAGTGGGTGATATAATGAAGGGAAGTTGGAGCTCAGTGGACACCAGACCATAAGATCTGTACTTTCTGAACATCATATTCCACATTTAGTTCCCATTTGCTGTTATAATGGAGCGTTAGTAAAGTCAGGCGAGGAGGCCTGGGGTGCAGTCAGAGATCACATTCATCCCTGAGCTCTATAGCAGGAAGATCTTCCACAGACCTTCATGGAGCTGGATTAGTGTTTGTTCTCTGGTTTTTCATGGCATAGACTTTGATTATTTCATTTTTTTTAATTTGTACTTGCTTCCGTCTGGTCCATGGATAGAGGATTTTCCTCAAATGTGTCGAATAAATGTGTTGAACGGACTTACCCGTCACCCCAGTGATAGAAAGCTCGGTCCTGATAGAAGAGACAGAGGAACAGCCACACGCTGATGGTCTCCACCCAGAAAACCACAAACAGCAGCCAGACTGAGGAAAGCAGCAGCTCACACACCATCCTGATGATCTGCAGGGAGAGAAATATACATAAAGATAAACAAAACAATGTAGGCTTAGGCTTTTACACACACACACAGCTTTTCCATTCTATACCAGCCTCAAGGGAGAGGGGTATTTTTAAGGTGGTCCAAAGTGAACGTGTATGATCATAATGTAGGATCATATCGGATAAAATTAAATTCCACCTTAAATCACCGGATTCACCCAAAATAAGTGTATTAAGTATAAATCAACATTT
Organism: Silurus meridionalis; assembly: GCF_014805685.1. NCBI lineage: Eukaryota > Metazoa > Chordata > Actinopteri > Siluriformes > Siluridae > Silurus > Silurus meridionalis. The sequence goes on along the minus strand of NC_060895.1, from coordinate 2,067,487 downwards.
TCTACAATTTTCTCGTTTACCAAGTTTTTATTTTTAGAGGAAAAGCTTCTTTCCTATAAAGTACGACCTTAAATAACTCACCTCTTCAATGTGTTTGTATAAAACAAAACCTTCAGTGTTGTAAAAGCTATTTAAGGCGCTAAAAGACGCATAGAACGTGATAAAAGTATTAAAAACACACCGAGTGCAGATTATTAGAGTTAAATCCGACAATATCCGAACAATGCTAATCTATGCGTATTAGCTGGAGCTAAAGCTAACTAGCGTGTTTAACTCAGAAACTGCTCCCTATAACTAATAAGACAGAGCTAATAAATCTACAAGTGTAAAGGAAATCGTTTCGGCGAAATTTTGATTATTTGTATAGACTGCTCGCAGAATAAATCGGTTGATGGTAAGAGCAGCTGCAGCTTCCTTAGTCGAAAACAAAACAATGCGGGTTCTTCTTCGTTGGTACTGTCCGCGGAAGTCGCATTTTAAAGTCTTTAAAAAAAAACGGTATTACCCTTTTTTTTAATCCTTTACACAAGAAAACATATTCCCCAATATGTTTCTTGTAAAATGTAATCATCGAAAATATATGCAAATGTTAATAAAATAAATAAACTCGAATTTACTTTACTTGTGGCACGACGTATCGACCAATCAGTAAAGCCCTTCTTCAAATGGAGCCAATCAGATTGTTACATAGAACACCGTCAACGCTTAGTGTTTCAAGCCGCCTGATACGATACAACGCGGAATATCCTCCAACCGACAAATGTCGCTGTGGACTTCCGGGTTTGTTTCTTCCGCTAGCTAATGATCAAAAAAAGTGTTTTTTATGCGCTTCAAACATTTTGTTTCTGAAATATTATGTTCCACATGAAGCGTAATGAATATTTATGGGGCGTTATTGTGTTTTCAGACAAAAAATGCATATAACAAAGAACATGTTGCTTGCTAGCTAAGCAACTGACGCGTTTAGCGTCATAGGCTGTGTCCTAAATAACTCCATGCTCCCTACTCTTTACTCAATGTTACAATGGCGCAGGGAGCATATCGAGTGTCCTAAATGTTTAAATCAGAGGCATATCGGATACAGCCGTCATTCTTCATGCTTGGTTGCTGCGTTTCTTTGACCAGACAGCAGAGTTTTCCGGGGATCTCTTACCTCAAATAAACGGTATATACATAAAAAAACTTTGAACTCTTATTTGTATATGTGTATATATAAGTTTTAGAGTGATGCATAAGTTACAATAGAAACAGGATGTTCAGTAAAACAGCATGGTCTAGATATGTAGGGGGAGGATTTTTTTTTTTACCCCAAATATACAGGTTTATTTAGCAATCAAAAATAAAATATGAGTATGATCTAATCTATTTCGTCTAATAAAATTTTTACTTCCTGATTTTTTTCTCCTAGAAAGGACAGGAAAGGAACAAAAGAAAAAAAAAAACCTTCCAACTTGTTTCAGAATGTCTTCACCCTTCAAGACGCCTTCCTTCTTTTGGTCCTAAGTTTAGCGTTGGTTGCTGTAGCGACAGCTGTTGTCTAACTACCTCCGACTTTTCCTGCCGTGACCCACGGAGACGATTGTATATATCGAAGGACGATGTCGAGTGGAGACGCAGGGGATCGTGGCAAGGAAAGGGAACGGGGCGCCCGTCCCAAAGTGCGTCAGAGCCGCTCGGAGGAACGACAGGACGGAGGGAGGCGGAAAGGAGGGAGGGGTAAAAGGAAAGGCCACTTGGCTAACGAGGCCGCGTCGGAACGGCCGGTCAGCGACGGATTCGAATACGGTGATCTCTTAAACGGGTTGGAACCCGGAAACGGAGGCGCTTCGTTTCGTGAGCGCCGGTGGCGCCAAGTCCTCAGCTCTCCCGCGTCCTCGCTGACGGAGAAAGTTCCAGGCAGGACAGTTCAGAACGCACCGAACGACGAACAGCCTGCACCCGAGACCAGCAGCAAGTCTTCCAGCAGCGGCCGTACCCTCAGGCAGAAGATTCAGGACGCCGTAGGCCAGTGTTTTCCCATTAAGACCCATAGTGTACCTTCTGCTTTAGGACAAGGCATCTCGGGGTCTCCTGTCACAGGCTCTACCCGGAGGAAGATTCATCTGAGTGAACTCATGCTGGACAGTTGCCCGTTCCCACCAGGATCAGAGCTGGCGCAGAAATGGAACTTGATCAAGCAGCATACAGCTCCAATTTCCCAACCCCCCGTACTTGACACTTTTCCCGACCCGGGAGCGTCGACGTCAGCATGCTCCGCTTCCGTAGTTTCTGTTGTAGAGGACGAAGATGATCGTTTGCGCGAGAGGCGGAGAATCAGCATTGAGCAAGGCGTCGATCCGCCACCCAACGCTCAGATCCACACGTTCGAGGTGACCGCGCAGATCAACCCGCTGTACAAACTTGGGCCCAAGTTAGCGCATGGTATGAACGAGTTGGCCGGGGACGACCGGGCCACTCTGCAGCAACAGCAGCACATGCTGCAGAGGCAGCAGCAGCACCACCAGGTTCTCCTCCAGAGCTGCTTGGACACTCTGGATGAGGTCGTCGCGTCTTCCTCAGGATCCGCCTTGTCCTTTTCTACTGAATCCCATCCGGATTCGGATTCCTCCTCGTCTTCGCCGTGTTCCTTGACAAGGGGGTCTCTGGTGACGTCAGAGCACTTTAGACCTCAAGATGGCCACCATCGTGCTCACACGCAGATCGACTACATCCACTGTTTGGTGCCTGACCTGCTCCAGATTACCAACTTGCCGTGTTACTGGGGGGTCATGGATCGCTACGAGGCCGAGACCCTTTTGGAAGGCAAGCCCGAGGGAACCTTTCTTCTCCGCGACTCGGCCCAGGAGGACTACTTATTCTCTGTGAGCTTCCGGCGCTACGGGCGCTCTCTGCACGCTCGTATCGAGCAGTGGAACCACAACTTCAGCTTCGACGTGCACGACCCCAGCGTGTTTCACGCGCCCACAGTCACGGGCTTGCTGGAGCACTACAAGGACCCCAACTCGTGCATGTTCTTCGAGCCGCTGCTCTCGAACCCCATCCATCGCACGCAGCCGTTCAGCCTCCAGCACATCTGTCGGGCCGTCATCAGCAGCTGCACCACGTACGACGGCATCAGTGTTCTGCCGATCCCCAACGCCCTCAAGGAGCACCTGAAAGAATATCATTACAAGCAGAGGGTTCGTGTACGGAGACTCGACACTGGGTGGAAAACCTCAGTGTGTGATTTTCGGTAATTTCTAATTTCACGACCAGTAAAAAAAAAAAACTTTGCAGGCTAATCCGACACGCAGGCATGCTAACCACAACGCGAGCAGGAAAACCGAATGTGCTAATGCGAACCTTGACGTTTTTTCAGTACGGAACTGCGTTAAGGCTAGCTTTAATGAACCACTGATCCACAGACCCCAAACATAATATGCCAAACGCTGTTCCAGTTGGTTGTGAATACCTGCACAGGCTGTATTGAAAAGCGTTTTTGTGGGCTAGTGTTCTAATGCTAATCCACGAAAGACCGCCATAAAGTACCACGAGGTACCACGCAACTCCGAGCATGGTTACGCTAATATGCTTTCAGCTGCGCGGCTAGGTGGCAAGTACAGTGTTAGAGCTAGCATGAACGAAGCACTGCATGTCAGTCTAGCACATTAAAATGCTAATCCGCTTTATAGATCACATTGCGTAGCCTTTAACTGCTGCACGAGATTTAGCTTCGTCTTTAAAGGTGCCCTTGGAATTACATTTTCAGTGTTTCGTGTGTGCCTTGTGTGTATCGGCGAAATGTTACCATCTTATGGGTGAAACCCCTGATCAGTCTAGCTAGCATGTTGCAGCTTGCTGTAAAATAATCCAGCTAGCGCCAATGATGTTGAAGATAAAGCGACGGATTCGGTAAAATTATTAAACTCGACACACTTACCTAACATCTCATTCTGCAGCGGTGAGCCGGACTTAAAAATATAATATCCACTCACTCACTCACGTTTGTCCCGCCCACTACAGTATGGAATTTTACTTGGAGATACGTCAAAAGTTCACGCTTGAATTGGCGTCACCTCTAAAATCTCAAGTGTACGCTATGAAGCTACTTCGCCGCACGACATTCCAGATCTTCGGACGACCTCGCTTCCTGCTGTAACAAATGGAAACCATTTCAGGATGAGTAAAACACACAACGCTGTGCATCACAAGTTAACGAATGTAGCAGCTTTGCATCATTTCTAGTGGAAAGCAGAAGGAACCATACCTCACCTCGAGGCTTGGCGATGCCCTTACATCATTGTCTGGAAGTCCATTTTTAAAGGGTATACAATTGCACTGTTCCTTTAGACGACGTGTCTCAGTATGGATAAACCACCAGAGTTGGCAGTGCTAATAGACACATCTGTAATAATGAAGCATCATAGTATTAAATCGTCTACTTGATTATCGGCACATGCCTTAGCCACCCTTAGTGTGATTCGATCCGAAATAATTCGATTCATCTACAGAAATCTTCCAAACCTTTATGTACACACACTGTATGCACACAATCTCTTGGCGCCTTAAAGGAATGAAGAACTCTTGTATGTACTGGAAATTGCCTGATTAGATTTGCAGGTGTTTTTTTATTTATTTATAATTTTTTTGTGGGCCAGTTTCTCTTACGTTTCTTTTCAACGTTACGGAACAAAAAACCACCCTGAGTTGCACCAGCTTTGAGCTGCACAAGATGTTAGCTAACTAATGCATAAACATTTAGCGCTCTGACGTTTTTATCACACCAACAGTTAAATCTCTAATCTCTTTCAATTACTTTTTTTGGTTTGAATAGAGTTTGTAACGTGGCTGACCTCAAGGTCCAAGTCTGATATGGTTACAACTCAAGGTCCAAGTTGGACCCAATCTCAAAAGTGTGCAGAAAACTCCTTTGAAGGTGCTTATGTAGCCTTGAAATGGCACTTTTTAGCCAGCTAGCTAATATATATTCACTTAGTTAGCTATTTCAGATGCTTTGTGTAAAGTTCAGAGAAATATGCAGGTGAAATTACCAGAAATGTTACCCAAGTATTACTAGCTAGCTAATTGAATATTGTGTAACAAGCTAGCTCATTAACAACCTGGTATGTCTATGTATCTTGCAATTGATTAAAATTTTTTAGCACCTGTTAAGAAATGACCAGAGAGACGGGAGATATCAAGGCATTTGGAAAGCTGTTCAATTAATTTGTTTAGCAAGCTAGCTAATTAACATGCTAGCTTTTGTTAGCTAGCAAATCATAACAATAGTGCAGTGAGAATAGGACACAGGGTTAGGAAGCAAAAATATATTTCTATTTATTTTCTTATTTAAAGCACTGTTTTAACTTTGCTGTTTCACCTGCTTTCCAAGAACCATGTTATTTTGGGACCACACTGAAGATCTGCTGAACAAATAAATTCATTAACTATGAATATTACTGTTTTTTTTTTTTTTTAACACTGATATTTATTTCTTTTCCTTTTGTATTTAACACTGTTTTTTTCTGCTTATAGTTTCTTTTTAACATTGCAAGATAAATGAGTAGTAGGATGATATTAAAAGCACACAATAAACTCTTATGTATATTTACAGCTTTTATCACTCGTTATTTCCACTTGTAATTTCAACACTTCTATAGGTTATGGGTAATTATTAGGTAATCATAGGTTAATTAGAAAATTGGTGAGACCAGACCTTGGAACCTTTTATAAAAATATATAGAATGTGATTTCTATTTGGAAAACCATGTTACAGTCCCGAATGCTAGTTTCACCTTTAAACCTAAATCTTGTCTAGCTTAATTTTTACATATAAAATATCACTCCAAAATATCCTCGTAAAGCAGAGTCCCAAAACCTGAACTGTAGAATATTTAATGTTTAACGATGTTAAAAACATCGATATTTCTTTTTCGAATCTTTCTGCCATCGTTTTGACTGTTTTCATGAACCGTGTCTCGAAAACGCTGATCTTGTAATAAGTTTGAAGTCTGTTTAATACGTTTTTTAATAGAAACGATACCGATTGGAAACGTGTTTATTCGATATGGGTCTAGAAAAGTAACAGACGTGAGATGGGACACAATGCTAGTTTGTTTAGATGAGTTAGATGGATGCGGAAATCTGTTCATTTTCTCAGTGTGGAGAACTTAATAAAGTTTAATGAACATTTCCAAATAATATTAAACAAAGTCTACCTTCGATTTTTGTAATATTCGTTTATAAAATAAATAAATGAAACATTAGGGGAGAGGAAGCTTTGTTAAAAAGAATATATATAATCTCACATTTTATTACATTTATTTTTTATTGGAATATAACAGGTTTCTTTTGACGGCACGTTTCTGATTTTACCTCAGAGTTTACGTTTGACCCTCAAACATCAACATAAAACCAACATAATCTTTCAAAAACATCCTTTTTTTCTATATAGTAATACTTTTATCAGGTTGTAATCTGTATAACGTTAAATCAATATAATTAAAAGGCAGATTTATTCTGTTTATTTCGCCTTTTTTATGCTAATTAGCCTGAGGGTAGTCTGAGGTAAAACGGATTTGGCGCGCACCACCTCGTATTTGTGTGCGCATGCGCACTGCCGATCAGGTCGTGTCAGCGTTGCCACGGTTTCCGTTTTTTTCCTCACACGCTCCCGGGTGTTCCTGACAGGAAGCTGGTTAGCTTAGCATAAACCCCGAGATGAAGATACTGAGAGGGTTTTTAATTTCATCGTTCATTTTATTCACGCATAATATTTAGGAATATCTTCTAAGGTGAGACGTGGCACAAAACGAAGCTCATTTGTGGACTTTTTTGACGGTTTAGGGGGAAAAAGGTTTGAGGCTAAGCGTTATTTTGTTGTCTTGCTAGTGACCCGGTTATTAACTCCAGTCTATAAAACATTATGTCTCGATAAGGATTGAGAGCTGAACGAATAGATAATTAGCTGTTTTAGAGGTTTATCATGGCTAACCGAGTGAATACGTTGATATGGATGCGTCTCAGTTGCTAACATGCTAGCTAGCTGATTATCTAACCAGGTAACATTTATGAAAGAATTATCATATAAAAGTTTTATTATTTTTTTTATTTTTATGAAACCGACCAACATATCTTTAAACGCATTTTTATAATTCCTATGTTTTACAACGACTTAGCAACAAGTACTTTTTTTAACCACTAAAACATATAATTTCAGCCAAAACAGCCTCAGTGATGATTTTTTATATATATAACGCGTTATATTTACCATTATATCAACTTAAATATGTGCTAATATTAACACAGATCTAATACACACTAACTAAACTTTGGTTCAGTTCGAGTCGATTCCGAGTCGGTTTCTTGAATGAGCCAAATCCTTTAGGCGACACCGGAGAGTCGACTCCGTTTAATAAATAGTCTTTTGAAGAAGAAAACAAGTCACAATCAATAAACCACGTGCTGAAAATGTTTGCGCATTGTAAAGTTATGATTTGTTAACGCTGTTTGATCGCATTTATTTGGTGAATATACCAAAAAAATCAACTGAACTTTGTGTTGACACAGGAGTCGTTTGCTACACGAGTTAGAGTCGATTTTGGCTCAGTAGTGTATTTGGAAAATCAGACAGGAGGTGGTGCTGGAGGTAGCAGAGCTGAAGATGCTGAGATTTTCATTAGGAGTGACGAGGATGGACAAGATTAGACTGTTAGCTTCTTGAAGGTCGAAATGTGACACAAAAGCACTGCTCCAATTCTGTTTGTTTCTTTCCCCCGCAGTCGGCATGAGCGCATCTGAACTGCGAATAGGAGACCAGCTGATCCTGGAAGAGGATTACGATGAGAACTACATTCCATCTGAACAAGGTAACAAGGGCTGTCGGTAACATTAAAAGCCAAGAAGTCTTTAGTTGAACCATGTTCCTGAATCTTACACTCATCTCTAAAGATTTGTTTGTTTGGTTCAATAATATCACTTGTATAGCAGTGGCTTCACGTTTTACTTTGGGCAGATGTGAAGTAACATTGCATCAGAACTCCCCCAGAATATGCACAGTAAAATTGTTACATGGACAGAAACCATTTTTTAAGTATTGTCGTAATTTTTCTAGTGCGATATGACGGCACAATATTGATGTGCGATATAGCTTCTAAAAAACAAAAGAGACACCTGCAATAATGTTGTGGTAGACACGTGAGCAGCCGATTATTCAACATCCAATCACCAAGAGCTGTAACTGTAACTTACTGTACATGATGATGTTTAAACTCTCTCTTCACCATCCCATCTCTTGTATTTCCCTCGTCAGAGATCCAGGAATACGCCCGATATATCGGGATCGACCCTGAGAGGGAGCTGGAACTCCTGTGGCTGGCTCGAGAGGGCATCGTGGCACCGCTGCCTGCAGAATGGAAGCCCTGTCAGGATGTGTCCGGCGACGTCTACTATTTCAACTTCTCCACCGGTCAGTCCACGTGGGACCACCCATGTGACGAGCAGTACCGCCACCTAGTGACTCAGGAGAGGGAGCGTGCCTCTGGCTCTGCCCCTGTCAGAAAGGACAAGGAGAAGAAGAAGAAAAAAGAGAAGAAGGAGAAAAAAAGAGAGAAGAAGAAGAGCAAGCCAGAGGGTCCGAAAGCACCAGGGGTGAGTTTGAAGTCTTGGTAGTTTCAGCAGCAGAGTGGAGGATGAAGGGATGATGATAGCTGTAACTGTCATCCAAGCTACGGTAATTCCTGGAGTAGCAGGCCTACTCTTAAAATCTCCAGCACATACAGTAGGAACAGCTTAAAAAGGTTTTTAAAAGAGTAACACGTGACCGTATTTCCTTTTCCTGTCTCTGTCGCTCAGCCACTGGGTCCTCTTGCTCCGCTCCGAAGTGTGTGTGATGCTCCTGTTCCAGCGCTCCATGGTTCCCTAGGCAGCTCCTCCAGCCTTCAACCTCTAAAGAAGCCACTAACGGTAATCGAGAATGGATTGTAGACGCAAACTTTCAACCTAAAATTGTAAATTTCTAAGAAAACCCTTGGATCTTCAGCTTTTACGTTAATAAACATCATATACTAAACAAATTTACTCACAAGTGCCATCTCTGAGACTATGCACCTGTTTCTTAGGGCTCTCGAGTGAGCTCCGGTTTGCAGAGGGTACGCCAGGAAGAGTGTTCTTCTCTGGCTCCGCCCATATTTTATTCTGATGATGAGGATGAAGATGATGACAACAAAAAGGAAGAGTGGAAAAATATTTCTTTACCTCAGGTGTGTGTTTTTATTTCTCTGGTGATGTAGAACACACTACAGTAAACTAGGGCTACTACGCTACTGTGATCATTTACATGTGTGTGTGTGTGTGTGTGAGAGAAGAGTCCACGTGGTGCATCACACTTACTGCAGAATCTGCACCTCGACTTGGATGCTCTGGGAGGAGGACTGCAGTACGAGGTAACTTTGTGACACGTGGTACCACACAGTGTGTAAATAATAATGGCTTATTTGGTCTTAATTCTGTGTGTTGTGTGTGTGTGTGTGTGTGTTTAGGACAGTGAAATAAGTGGCACAGCTCCAGCTGAGGAGAGAACCGAACCAGAGCTCCAAGACCTAGCTCTCTCAGGAGAAATCAGCGCCAACCCTCCATCTCCATCTCCGGTAGTTTCACTTTTCAGTTTCATTACATCTTATTGGTCAGAAAGTGTTGAACCTGTCATAAGAAAACATGTAATCTTTAAGTCTTAAGTGTTAAAAAGCAACCCTTTATCTCTCTCTCTCTCTCCGGCCATGCTAACATTGTTGTTGTTCTCTTTTTCTTGGCTTCCGCATCGGAAACGCGTGAGGGTGCCTTGCACGTGTCTTTATCTGTTTTATAAACCCTCCTTTTCTCTTTCTTTCACTTCACCATGCCATTCTCTTTTATTCCTCCTCCTATTCACTGCATCGTAAGGACTCACTGCCAGGGCGTCGTCTCTCCTCCAAGCAGCTAGGCGGCAGTAGAAACTGCAGCAGCGCAGACGTTTTCCCTCCGAGTCGGCAGGACGCGAGCCTCGCAGAGGATGAATTGATTTTAGAGGAGGAGGGTGAAGAACAACCAAGGGATGAGAAAAGAAGTGATGAAGAGGAAATAGAGTCAGAAGGACAAAATGTGAGGGACGAGGAAAAGGAGGGAAGAGAGGAATCAGGGAATGAATTAAACGAGGAGAAAAAGAGTGGGGTAGAGACACTGAAAGAGAGGGAGGAAATGGAGGAAAGGAAAACACCAGACAGTGATAAGATCAGGGAGCGATATGTAGATCAGCTGGAGGATTCTGGGGATGAAGAGGAACAAAGCGAGAGGGATGAAGAAGGAAAGGCAGACTGGAACGTACAGAACAAGGTCGTAGAAGAGAAGAAGGAAAATCAGGACATCGATGGAGTTGGAGAGGAGGCTGAGAGTTGCAGAAGCAGTTCTGAAGAACAGACGGATAAAGCGGTTGAGCGCAGGAGCGAGGGAGAGGGAAAAATGAGTTTAAATCATGCTAAAGAAGGAGAGGGGAATGACAAAGAGTTGGGGGCCTCCAAAATGTCCGAGAGCGAGGATGAAGATATCGAACGATTGCGCAACATTAAAGAAAGCGCAGACACGCCGCTCCAGCAGAAATGCATGCTGGGAAAAAAGCAGCTTCATCGCTCGGTTCGGCTTCCCAGTGAGGTACGCAGTGTGACCCATCACTTCATGATCACTGTAAGATGTGTGCAAGCTTGAGTGCTGCTGTAGGGGTCGGTGTGAGAGCGGTGCTTCTGACGTTCTCTGTATAGTCCTTTATCCAATCTGTCTATCTTTTTATCCATCCTATCATCTCCATAATGTCTCATCCATCCATCCATCCATCCATATAACATTTCTAAATTCAGCTATCAATTTGTTAATGTATCAGTGTGTTTATGCCAATAATGAATCTGCTGTGTGTGTGTGTGTGTGTGTGTGTGTGTGTGTGTGTGTGTGTGTGTGTGTGTGTGTGTGTGTGTGTGATGTGATGCTTTGCTAGAAAATGCATGAATTGCATTAATGTGTGTATATGAATCGAATTGGATAAAATGTGTGTATTGAGCGTGATCTCATCCACCTGCAGGATTCTGAGATCAGTGAACATGTTGAAGTGGCGTCCAGCCATTCTGATGACATGAAGGTATGCTGAAGTGATAAAACCTCACAGAACATGTTAAACGCTTCTGTAAACAGAGCTTTCAGAGCACTACTACTTACTTCTGCTTCTCTAATAATCTTTTCTTCGGTGTATAAAATGAACGTTAGTGTTTAATGTCCTGTATAAACTTTACTACATGTCATGCTTTACATTGTTTACTTACAATTTCTGCTTTTCTGTCCGAATTGTGATTTAATTAATATTATAATTTCTTTTTTTTTTTTATGGTATTAAAGCTGGGGTTCCGGTCCCGGTTTTCAGAGAACATTCTAGATCTGTCTGATCTCTGCCCGGCCCAGCCCTCAGCAGCTCCAGTGAGTGCAAACGTGTGTTAAAAAAATCCACACACACTCAAGACACTGCTCAACAATTTATTCCAAGATTTTAATTCCATCAAACTTCATCGTTTCTCACTTTCTATTCATCAAGGTTCTCACGTGTTCTGGGGTAAAATTTGTGTAAAGTTCAGGTGGAGAACCTGGAGATTCCAAACCTTGACATGAGATGTTTTTTCACTAACAATGCATTTTCTTGATAAAAAAAAAACCCTTCTATGTGTGCACCTCTTCTTTTGCCTCTTCTCCTATTAGTTACCTAGTCTCTATGTTTACTTAATTTATATGTACTTTCATCAACCCATCCATCCATCCATTTGTCAGTCTGTTAATTCTTTCATCCTAAGAGATGTATTTTTGCTGTTCTTTCAGAAGGAAAAAGAAAAGGAACCAGAAAAGAAACAGGAATACGAGGAGGACGAGGAAGAGGTCGAGATGAGAGGCGAAGCTGCCAAAAGGTGCTTTGAGAAAACATGGATGCAAATAAGCTTTACATCTCACATTCTATCAGCTGGTGAATGATGTTTTTACTCACAGCAGCAGGCATTCGAAGATCTTCAGTCTAAACGAGCGGCGCTCCGATCACATGCAGGAACCACTGTCTGAACACGAGGATGTGGAAAAAGAAAGAAGAACGATGATTGAGGTGGAGGAGAAGAAAAAACGACAGCACGAGGCTGAAGAACGGACTGAAAGAGAACAGAAAGGGAGGGACGAGGAGGAGGAGGGGGAGAAGAAAAGGAGGTTTGAAGATGAGCAGAGAACGAGGAGGGAAAGGGAGGAGGAGGAGACACTGAGACAGATCGAGGAGGAGAGGTTGAGAGCGGTGGAGGAGCGTGAAAGAAGACTGCGCCTCCTTCGAGAGGAGCTGAGAAGAGAAGAGGAAGAGGAAGAGCGAAGGATTAAAGCGGAGAACGAGAAAAGGATCAGGTGGGTGAAGTAAATGCAAGAGGAGTGTGTGATTAAAAAAAAAGAAAAAGCTGCTTGACATCAAGAAGCAAAGAGTGTGTGTGTGTTTTACAGGACCCTCAAGGAGCGTCTGCAGAGAGAAAGGCTAGAGGAGGAGGAGCGTCTAGACCGGGAAACAAAAGCCGAACTGCAGCAACTCAGAGAGCAGGCTCTGAGGGACAGAGACACACACCTACACATACTCAGGTACACACTTATACACACGCGCACACTTACTAATTACTCTACACTGTTTAAACTGTGTGTATGTGTGTGTTCAGGAAGGAGAACGAGGAGAAGGTGAGAGAGCTTCTTGCTGAGCTGGAGGCAGAGTTTGAGAGACTGAAGGTACAGAGGAACCAGGACTTGGACAAAATGAAGACGGAATCAGAGGAGGAGCTGAAGGCTGAGAAAAAGAGGCTTCAGGAGAGGAAGGAGGAGCAATTAGCTTCCCTCAGTCTGGAGGTGTGTGTGTGTGTGTGTGTGTGTGTGTGTGTGTGTGTGTCTGTGTAAGAGAGAGACACTGCAGCAAAGTGACATTATTTTTCCAAATTCTTTAACCACTTTGTGTGTGTGTGTGTGTGTGTGTGTGTGTGTGTGTGTGTGTGTGTGTGTGTGTGTGTGTGTGTGTGTGTGTGTGTGTGTGTTTATCAGGGGACGACTATTGAAAGACAACGAGATCTCAGAAGTCCTCAACCTCAACAGCAGCTACTGGAGTACAGAAGAGAGGTAACGTTTAAGCCTTACGTCAGTCACGTGAAATATGTGTTGTCTCTGTACGTCAGTGTCAGTCAGAGGAAGAGCTTCCTGGTTACCTGTCAGCTGGTGAAGTGTCTTCATGTGTGTCAGTCAAAGTAAAGCAAAGTAAAGGCGGTGTGGTCTCTATACCTGTCGTTAAATCTTTTTCTAGACTAATCCAGATATATTTATAAACGGCTTAAAACGATCCGTGTCCATCCTTTAGTTTTCAATCATTTCCCAAAAGTTGTTCATCCACATCAAAACGTCTGAAAACGCTGGTGTCCGTGTATTATAATAATGCAGGACTGTGAAAAACGACATCTTTTCAGCCATTTACGCAACGTTTCAAAGCGCCGGGAAGTAAATAAACGTACAATTTGGACCGTCGATGCAGAAAAACGCCGTTTTTGCAAATCGTAAGCCTCTTCGACACGCATTATTTATAAATGTATTACATTTATATTATATTGATATTATATTATGATTAATATATTGTTATATATGTCTATAATTATTCCAATTGTTATGGTGTGTGTAGCTGTCCGAGGTGCTGCAGGAAGTGAGGGAGGAAGTGCAGAGGGAGCACAGCAGGAAGCTGGAGCAGCTTAAAGAAGAGCATCAGCACCAGCTGCAGGCCATTAGAGAAACACACTTGGAGGAGGTGTGTGTGTGTGTGTGTGTGTGTGTGTGTGTGTGTGTGTGTGTTGTATTTTAAGTGTTGTAAGAATGTGTTTCTCGCCATGTGCCAGAGTGCTCATTTGTATGCGTGTGTATGCGCGTGTGTATTTGTGTGTGTGTGTGTGTGTGTGTGTGTGTGTGTGTGTATAGGAGAGAAACAAGCGGGAGTGTGTAATGAGTGCACTACAGGAGGAGAGAGAGCGAATTCTGTCCTCACACTCAGCTCAGCTGGAGCAGCTCAGACTGCAGCTGGACACACAGCTCTATAACATGCGCAAAACACACACTCAAAGGGTATGCACACACACACACACATACACACACACAACAACGTTTTTTTATTTTATAGTCTTTTAGTTTATTGAGTGAACTGTGTGGGTGTGTGTGTGTGTTTGTGTGTTCTCACGTGCACAGGAAGTTGAATTGCAGGAGTTGATGGATGTGCTAGAACTGAAGACTAAAGAGCTCAAAATTCAGGAATCAAGACTCCTGGCTCAGGTGTTTCTCTAGCAGCTATATGTGTGTGTGTGTTTGCATGTGAGAGAGATCTATCTTGTATTAATTGCATTTCTGTACAGGCAGCAGATCTGAAAAAGAGGAGGAAACTTTTGGACGAGGAAGAAGATGAAGTTGAAAGAGGCTTAGAGGTGTGTGTGTGTGTGTGTGTGTGTGTGTGTGTGTGTGTGTGTGTGTGTGCATGCGTGCGTGTGTGCGTGCATGTATTCCCTTGCTTTCCTTACATACTTCTATAAATATATTTATAAATATATGCAGATCTTCATGACATTTTAGTAAAAAGGTTCATTAAAAGCTTTTTGGTGCATCCCCTGCTTCTCCAAATCCTGTTTGCTGAGGAACATGCTCAAGGCGTAGTGTGTGTGTGTGTGTGTGTGTGTGTGTGTGTGTGTGTGTGTGTGTGTTGCTGCCCATCCAGACTCTTCCACGTCTGCTGAAAGAGCGAGATCGTCTGCGTGCCGATCTGGAGAGAGCGAGGGATGAGACGGACAGAGAGCGGGAGGAGAGAATGAGAGAGAGGGAGGAGCTGGAGAGAGAGAGGAAGGACAGGAAGAGAGAGAGGGAGGAAAATGGACTGTTGAAAGAAGAAAGAGAGAGACTGCAGTGCAAAGTGGAGCTGCTGCAGGACAAATGTGATCGGCTCAGCCTAAGAGTCAGGTATATGTGCCACACATCACATTATATAAGAACCATCAAGGGCAGGGTTGATGATAATATTTTTTGACTGTGTGTGTGTGTGTGTTTCAGTGAGTTGGAGCAGAGAGGGAGTGCTGAAGAGGAGAAGAAGAATGAGAGAGTGAGAGAGGAGGAGAGGGAAAAAAGAGTGAACGAGGAGACACTGCGAGTGGAGGACTTGGTGCCTTCTCCATCCAACGACGTTCATAGTAACATCGAGGAGTATGTCTTATATCTTCTGTCTGTCTGTCTGTCTTTCTATCCATCTATTTCTCATATATCTATTTGTCTATCTGTTTATATTTCATTCTCTCTCTCTCTCTCTCTCACACTAGGCTGCGTGAGTTCATCTCGAATGAGAATGTCTCTCTGCAGAAAGCAAGGCAGTTTTTAGACCGTCAGAGCGGAAGTTTAAGAGAGAGACAGACGATGCTCAAGGCAGCCCGGACCACCCTTCAGGACACTACCTCAGTAGGCGTGCCCCACCTGAACCTCCAGCAGGTGTGTTAATGGGTATCGGCTGTGCTATTGGAGCACAGCTTTTGGTTCTGTGATGCCAAATGACCAGTGAAAGGAAAAGCGAGGATGATAATCTTTACACAAACACCTTCAGTGGCTGATTAACGAGAACAGGGTTTTAATACGGATATTTTTTTTTCTGGGTTTTATTTATTTCACCTGTTTTTAGGAGGCAAGTTGTTTAGAAGAGCTGAAAGAGACTGTGCAGAAGGGTCAAACGTTACTGAGGAAGAAAGAGGAGAGGCTGAGCCAGCTGGAGAACTCGCTAGTCGAGGAGGTACACACGTTTATTTTGTAACTGAATTTCAACCGAAACTTTAATGAAATAAAACCAGTACCATGAATACAATCCTCCCGGACAATAATACACTTCCCCGTGTTTCAGCTCTCCTGTGATGACGAGAGGATGGAGGCAGAGCGGAGAGTCACGTTTGATCTTACAGATTCGGAGATCAGCAGCCTCTACGGTCAGGAAGGAACAGGTGAACATTTGGTGAAGAATTTGGTCATTGTTTTAACCTGGAGAACAGCTCTGCATTCTTCTCCGATTCACCAGGAACCGTTTTTTTGTGTTTTCCTCTCAGTTCCGGTGAAGGTGCAGCAGCTTGCAGACTCATTGCAGAAGATCTCCAGTCAGCTGAACACGGTGTTAGGAGCTCTGGGACCTCTGACCCAGAGAACCTCCACGTCCTACCCACTAACTTCGTCCGTTCCTCCTGCTCCATCCTGGGCGTGGTCTCCAAACGCCGCCTCATCATCATCCACAGCCAATCAAAACGGGTTCACACATGGAACCATTAGTGGGGTCACGACGCTGCGCGGCTCCGATCTGCTGCTCAACTCCGACTGGAGAAAACTTCTCCCTGGTACAACAGGAAATATGTTGCATGTGATGATATTATTTTATTCAAATGTTAAATACCGAATGCAACGTCTGTCACTTTCGATTGTAGGGGTTTCCATGGATACCGGCGCTTCTTTTTCCACAAGAGGTCACACTGTGTATTCTGGATACATGAAACCAAGGTGAAACACACACACACACACACACACACACACACACATATATACACACACACACACACATATACACACACACACACACACACATACATATACACACACACACACAATAAAGCCAATAAACTACCACTGTTTTTCTGTGTGTGTGTGTGTGTGTGTGTGTGTGTGTGCGTCTGTCTGTTTATAGTCTCTCTTCCATTATGCAGTCTAAATCATCGGAGTTGGACAGTCTGCGACTGCAGGGACTGATTGAAGGCAACAAAAGATGGCTGGAGAAACAACGGAAAGACACTAATGTGTATCCTTTCTCACTCTCTCTCCCTCTCCCTCTCTCCCTTTCTCACTCTCTCTCTCTCTCTCTCTCTCTCTCACACACACACACACACACACACACACACACACACACACACACACACACTTGTCTGTTCGCCTTAACTGTTCACCAGACCTTTGTTCACACGCTACCAGGCTCCCCCATCTACAAATGGTTTGGTCCAACTCAGCCTGGATGAAAATAATCAGATCAGAGTGCACCATTATTGAAATAGGGGGGATTTATTAGTAGCACAGTTAACTTTGCACAGGCAGAATTTTTAAAACAACAAATGACACTAAAGAGAAGTGTGTGTGTGTGTGTGTGTGTGTGTGTGTGTGTGTGTGTGCGCACATGTGAGAGAGAAAGAGGTAAAGAAAGTTAACGTCTTCCTCAGGGAAACCCCTTTTCGCTCTATGAACTCGATATCGATCGATCGGATGACTTAATTCCCACAAGTAAATGGTGTACTTTAATTTGGAAAACCATTATAAACGAATGACATCGTTATTTTTAAAAATCTGTCCTCCAGCAGAATAATAATGAAATATTATGGTACTGTATTGTATATTATGTTTCTGATTCCTGTTTGTATTTGTAAAACTGCACACAAAAAAGCACATACGACAATCTCAGGGACACTTCAGTGTCCTAGATTTTATAACCAGCATTGCACCGTAGTACGACCCCTGATCACCAGCAGCATTTATTTTATACTCTTGAAGCTGGAGTGTGTTTGTGTATGTGTATTTTTTTTATTTTATTTAAGTAAAAAGGTTTACAAACATGTCCAACTGTTCCATTGTCAAGTCGTGACTTTTAAATAGTTATTTTTGTACAAGCTGAATAAATTTGCTGTGGCTTTTTGTTGTTGCATAAACGTGCTGTTTTTTTTTTTTAATTGTTGTTTGTACGACACTCAGTTCTCAGCCAGGAGATGCACTTATTTCATCCTACTGGTGTGGAAGAGAATGAAAAGTGTCTAATGCTTTTAAACAGTCTTTTGTTTTCTTTTGGGAGGCAAATGCATATATGAACATGTTGATCTTTAAAAGGAATAAAGATCGACAGCTAGATGATGATGATGAATATCATTATATAAGAAAATATTATACTTTAGGGGGTAAGAGTAACCCTACCAGAATAAAGAGAACATCCTATTCATTATATATATTAGTACTTGAGATCTTGAGTAAATGTTAATTCCAGTTGTAAAAAAAGAGCCGAGTGGTACAACATTCACAGTATTAAAGATTTACAAATTCTTTATTCAGTAACCGTTTCATTAAAAGCCGTTTTTTTTTTTTTTCCTGTTACAGACATTGCAAAGTAGATTTCATCATCAGTCATCATTCTTAGAAAAGGCCAGTGATCTACAATCAATTCTTCCTTCAGGACCAAAAACACAGAAGGCCACAGGTTGACAGGACACACACACACACGCACACACACACATGCTCTCAGCATACAGTTAAATCACCAGCGGTGTGAAAAATGCATTGCTGTTTGCTTGGCAGGTTTCATTTCCTTCACTTCAGACGCCGAACCTCGTCTTTACGGCCGGTGATCTGATAATGTGGCAGATTTGATCGGCACATTCAGTGTCCCATCGGCATCGCTGTACCGTAGGGAGCCCCGCCCCCACATGTTTACGCCTGCATTCAGGCAAACAATCTACATTTCTATAATTACTCAAGAAAGGTGCTAGAAGACATAGATTTTGTCTCGCTGAACCGTGTCCAAGTCATCATCCAGCGTCAGCAGAACCTGGGGAACAGACACACGGTGATGGGGAGGAAAACAGGGACATGAAAAACCTCCTAACCTAAAACTAATCTAAATCTTAAATAAAAACATTCTAAACCAATTTCTTTAACAAATAAATAAATATTAAAGTAGATGAAATGCATAAAAATTGGATACAGAAATATACAAAAAGAAACATTAAATTAGATTAAACCTTAGTCTAAAACAAACATAAATGTAGTGTGTGTGTCGCACCAGGAAGGACCCGAACATGGCGATCGAGGACAGGAAGTGCCAGATGTCATGATCATCAAAGAACGAGAGCAGGATACAGTCACGATTGTGCTCACGGGACTCTGCTGGAGTTTTCTAAATACACACACCAGAAACCGGTACCATAAAAATAAATCATTCTTCCATTCATTCTGTAATCATTTTACATAAAATACAAAGTATACGATCTATTTACAGATACAGGAAGTGTTATTATTACTCTGTGTGTGTGTGTGTGTGTGTGTGTGTGTGTGTGTGTGTGTGTACACCTCACCTGCCAGGTGCTGAGTCCCTGAAAGAAAAAGAAAAGAGCGAAGCCCCAAACTACAGCAGTGAAGAGAATAAACACCAATGGCAGACACTGGATCCTTTCACCACTCCGCAGCTACACACACACACACACACACACACACACACATACAGGTTAGAGGAGCAGCTACATAAAAATCGTATATAAACTTATGTCACCAACTATTAGGTGTGTAATAAATAGATTGTGCTCTGTGTGTGTGTGTGTGTGTGTTTTTACCTTCATGATGATGTAGAAGGCGAAGTACAGGAGCAGGTTACAGATAGCGATGGCCAGCAGGTATGACGCGAAGTCATTTGGCTTTTTAATGAGACCATATGCAGCTCTACACACACACACACACACACACACGTCAACACTCGTCCATCTACATTACAATGCATGGGAAAGTGTGTGTGTGTGTGTGTGTGTGTGTGTGTGTGTGTACAGAGACCAGTTTACAATGTTGCCCATCACCAGTAGCACCATCCGATCCTTCAAGAACAGACAACACACATTACACACTTTTCTCTGGATGTGGGGTGTGTGTGTGTGTGTGTGTGTGTGTGTGTGTGTGAGAAAGAGAGAGACTCACTATGTACATGGGTCCACTGCACTGGCGTATACAATCTGTGTAGATCACATTAAATATCCTGCGCACGATCCCTGTATCTGAAACACACACACACAGAAGATAATTGTTTGAGAGTGTGTGTACGTGTGTGTGTGAGAGTGTGTGCACGTGTGTGTGTGCGTGCGTGCGCTCACCCAGCCTCCAGCGGCCCATGTAGTAGAGCTGAGTGCTGAGCAACAATGTGAAAACGATATGCAGCACTGAGAAGACGATCCAGAACACTGTGTTCCCTTTTCCAAACACCTGCACCCCACACACACACACACACACAAATAAAAGGTTTAGCCTCCTCCTTCATCTCTATATCTCTTCATCTATATCGAGCATGTAGGGAATAAAACTGTGTGTTCAGCAGGTATTGGAGAATACAGGGAGGTTTCTCACCACTCCCAACACTGAGAAGAAGATGACGGCAGCGAGACAGGCGTAGGCGCTGTAGGCACTGGCGTTGATGTCCGGGTGTCTCTTCTGGTACAGTTTCAGCATACACAAACCCGCGATCATGTACATGAATGACGTGTCTGAGAATAAACACAAAATATAATAATAATAATTAGTTGATTTAAGGTGTGCTGGCTGTAATGATGAGCATGGCGCTGTGTGTGTGTGTGTGTGTGTGTGTGTGTGTGTGAGATACCGAATTGAAAGTTGGTGTAGTTGGGGCAGACGTGGTAACAGCCACTCAGCAAACCCTCCATCATCAGAGCCGTACCCATAGCATAGTACAGACCAAAGTGCTTTGGGATACCGCACTCCTACACACACACACACACACACACACCACTGGTGTTGTTATACCTCGCACCATCCGCAATATTCAATATCTGGCTCATTAAAACTAAACATACTTTGTGGGCGGGGCTAAAAGGGCTGCTCAGTGTTGATTGGTTAGACACGTTGTACGCACACATACAAATGTGACACCTTGTAAACTTGTTTGTGCAAATCAGTACAGTTTATGGGCCGATTCTTGATTTGAGAAGTGCATTGTGTGTGTGTGTGTGTGTGTGTGTGTGTGTGTGTGTTCGTTCTAACCAGCGCATTGACATCACTGCGCATGAGTGCACGCTTGTGCACGACGTCCCTCTGCAGCACAATGAGCAGGAAGAGCAGCCCGAGCATCACATAACCGAGGTTACTCAGGATGTTGTTGAAGGAGCTACACAGACACACACATTATATATATATATATATAATTACTTAAATTAACACACACAAAGTACATCAGAAAAAAAAATTCAACATCTAAAATGATCTCACACACACACACACACACACACACACCTCAGAGCTCCTAGAGGATGTGCACAGAGGAAGTTGTAGTAACAGATGTCTTGATTTCCTGTTACGTTAACAACCTGTTAAAAAAAACAAAAACAAAAAAACATTCCCACAGACTGTTACGCATATATATGTGTGTGTGTTTATATATATATATATATATATATATATATATATATATATATATATATATATATATATATATATGTGTGTGTGTGTGTGTGTGAGAGAGAGATCACGATCACAAGTTAGCCAACATTATTTTTACCGTCTGATACGTGATCACGAGCTGGATCACAGGCAGAGCGTAGAACACTGCAATGGTGGAGATGTTCCTGCGCGCACACACACACGCACACACACACACACACGCACACACATTATTCTATGACCATATTTCAAACCTGTAAATCCCCAGCCCCAGGCCGTGGACCAGCACTGGTCCGTGTGTCAATTGTGGTCAAGTGTGTGTGGATGTTTGCTCACCAAAAGTAGATCTGGTACTTCTTGTTCAGCACTCGTGTGTCTTTACGAGCCAGATCAGAGACACATAGGTACTTCTGGAGACATGATGAGACAGTGTGAGACATTTCAACACACACACACTTTCATTTCAGTTTGGGTGGAAACACAGACCTTAGTGCGGACGATGTTCTTGTCAGAGTCGATATCGGCCAGCGTGTCGTAGTCGTCCTCGTCCTCTTCCACTGAGCTCAGAGACTCCTGTCTGCAGCGCCCCACTGTGTCCAATGAGCGCTCTGAGACACACACACACACACACACACACACACACACACACACACACACACACACACACACACACAGGGATATTAGAACAAAGAATGGACAGAACTAAGAAATTCTATTTTACACATAATAACGGCTTGTGATCAGACTGGAAGTATCAGGACAGTGCCGTGCATAAGTATTTACACCCCTCGTCCTTTTAAGCGCTCCCAAAATTTGCATGCTCACAATCGGTAACTTTCTATTAGAGCTTCATCTGGGGAATTTGGGAAATATTCCAAGTTGGAAACCAGGAATATATGAGAATTTATTGTAATTAATTGGAAATTGATATAACCTGCATCATAAACAAACATTTAGTTTGGTCATGAGCAGACATGCATGCAAAGAAGTGCAGATTTAAAATAGCGTACACACGGCACAGGACAGTTTTCAACATAAATGTATGTAATATTTATGTAATTTAATGTGATTAATGAAATTGCAGGTAGAAATTCTACTGAAATTAAATTCCCCCCCCCCACCGCCGAATCCTTTTAACTTCCTGGTTAGAAGCCAACCTGCAATTTATTAAATTCCCAGTTTATTCCCATAGACAGTTTCCAGTCTTGCAAATTCCTGAAATTTTCCAAACCTAGTTAATGACGAAAAGAGAGAAAAACGAGGGAACAAAAAAAGAGAGAAAATGAGAAAAACGTTGTGCAAGACACTGTGTGATCATCACGTATGTCTCAACGATGTCTCTATGATTTTCAGCTCATGCTTTTAAATCAAATCAGCTCTCTTTCTCCACTGATTGCTGAATAATTATTATAGATCATTCATCGCCGATTAGCGAGGACCGGCTCGTGATTGGCCGAGCTCGGCGTGTACTGTAGCGCTCTTTCGGTTTAGCAAAAACGAATGGGCGTGTCACCGAAGCGGATGACTATGTGGTGTGTGCTGATTGGCCGACGCTTGAAAACCGCCTTTCCTGAAGGGTGAAAACAGACCAATAAGAGACCAGAGAATATCCAGTAAAGGGGGGAGGGGGGGAGGTCATTTAGAGGTCATTTGGTGTATATTTTTTTCTTAATGGTTGCGTTGTGTGTGTCTTATTCTCATACCCATGTATCCATAGTTGGCATCAGTGGAGGCCAAACTGTCGGTCACGGGTTCGGAGCTCAGCGTGCTGGCGTTATCAGCTGCCGAGAACGAGGGAGAGGGGAAAAGAAAGAGAAGTAAGTGGTGAGTTTACCACAATTTATTGACAGAATAACTAGTGTTTATTACACACACGCACACACACACACACAACTCACCGAATGAACCGTATTCATATGGAGAGGCAGGAGTTTTTCCTGCAGGATGAGCGTGCACACACACACACACACACACACACTGTAAGAAATATGCTCTACACATGAAATGTCTATATATATATATATATATATATATTATAAACTGTGGGCATGTCTTTAAATCCTTTTGCTGAAGGAAACAAATGATTATAGAGAATATAATTTATAATATAATTCTATTATATATTAATTACACTTCAAGAATTTAGAAAGTGTTAGAACAATAGAAAAGTTCCTAATTTGGTCACCAGGCTGCTCTGAAACATTGGAGCAACACACTCCCAGTGAGAATGAGGTTAGTAACACACACACACACACACACACACACACACACACACACACACACACACACACACACACACACACACACACACAACACTAGCTAAACTCAAAGCAACACACACATTCAGACATCTTACCTAATAGAGAGGCTGAGGCGAAAAAGTAGAGAGAGAAAGGAGAGAGAGAGAGAGAGAGAGAGAGAGAGAGAGAGAGAGGGAGAGAGGGAGGGAGAGAGGGAGGGAGAGATGGAAGGGGAAAAAAATCAATCCTTGATGAACTGTAGACCAATAAATGATACTATTATATATTAGCATAGGCTTGATCACATGACGTACATTTGTGTGTGTGTGTGTGTGTGTGTGTGTGTGTGTGTGGGTTCTACTCCATCATGATAAAGTTCAGAATGCTGTGGAACCAATGACGGTTGCTTGGTTACCTGTCTCGGCCGGGGACGTGTCGGCTGGCTTCAGAAGCTCCACCTTCTTTTTGTGCATTCTGCAAAGCAGATGAGATACAAACGCAACTGAATGTACCAGTACACACACACACACACACACACACACACACACACACACACACACACACACACGAATACACATACACATATTCAGAGACAGACACGCACCTCTTGTTCTCGATGCAGGCCAACAAGAAGGTCAGCACGTAGAAGAACAGGAAGATGCCGAGACAGAACAGCATTCCCATGACGTACACTTCGGCTACGACACGAAGGACAAAAACACACCGCGTTGACGAGCGTCGAATGTTTTGATAACGTGTTAACGTGCGAAAGAAACTCCTCCGACTCACAGTGGATGGCGGGAGAGACGACCACGTCCAGGCTTTTGCTCCGGTTCCCAGGATCCATCAACTCGTCTGAGGGAGAAGAAAGGAACGAAGAAAAAGAAAGACTGAGTCCACCTGTAGATCTGTAAACTGGATTATTACGCTCTCTAGAACACGTCGTCTTTCAGACAATCGGTTTATAAACAGATCTTTTCAGTAATACTCTAAAACACAATCCCGCATAAAAAGATGTTCGTGTATTTTATAAGGTTTTAACGGTACACAAAATTAACGCCTACTTCATACATTCGTGAGGGAACTCGGACTGTAACGACGTTCCGCAGGTACACAGATTGCAGTCGGTACACGTGTTCGCCGGACCGAAAGCCCTGCACTGAAACGCTCGGGTATGAACACGTGTACCGTTACACCCCTCATATAATTTCTAACGCAGACGCTGAAACTGTGGAACAGTGAAATGAGTGCATGATGATTGGATGTATTTCCAGGGCTGTGATTGGCTCACCAGGCAAGAGAGGGTAGAACTTGAGCGGCCCGCCGCACGCCTCATCCTCCGTCTTGACCACGATCACCACGTAGAAGCTGTTACTGGGAAAATCCTTCTTCTGCATTTGAGCAAAACAGAACAAAATCAACAAACACTCATGATTAGGTAACGGACAGAAAAAAGAAGAAAAAAAAAAAAGGAGGTAACTGTGCTTCTTTTTGAACATTTCATTCAGATTCAGTATACTGCAGCACGATGGATGGATGGATGGAGGGAAGGAAAGAAAGAAAGAAAGAAGTTACCTGTACTGTAATAGCAGCCTTCTTGGTCATGGTCTGGTACATTCCGATGAAGGCCACGTTGTTGTCCAGATCAAACACAGGACACTGGAAAGAAAGAAAAAAACATTCAGGTCAGAACTTTAAAATTCAACCATAACAAAAAATTGTTTTACACACAAAAGAAGGAACAAAAAAAATGTGTTTGTGTGATGAGCGAGTGTGTGTGTGTGTGTGTGTGTGTGTGTGTGTGTGTGTGTTTGAGACCTGAATATCCTGAACAGACATGACAGAGCATGGGAAGTTCTTCTCAGAGTTTACTTTCACTATGACAGTGTCCACTCCTTCTGGGAACTCGTACTTAAAAAACTGTGAGGGAAAAAAAATTAAATATGAATGAAAAGAGGCGAAGTCAAATCTTTCTCTTTCTTTACTCACCCAAAACTGCTCCGTCTACAAATAACTCCCTAAAAATACAAAAATTAAATCCATACTGACCGCATTTTGATCCAGAATCAGCCCTAAAGCCTTGAAGAATTTTCATTCTGAGGTTTGGAGACTACTGGATTATTGGGGGAGTTTTTTGGGGGGGGGGTGTCTCTACACCAGTAGCTTGTTATCGCCAAACATGACTCATCCGTGTGCGTGTGCGTGTGTGTGTGTGTAAGAGAGAGAGCATTTCCAGTCTTGACACATTCTACAGTCAAAGAGTCAATCAAACCAATTACTGGTTAAAAGCAGGTACTGATGAGTAATACATTTTAACCATTCAGCCATTTTTTTCTTAGAAAGCACCCGGTTTGTCTCAGATCTCTATTCTCACACACACACACACACACACACACACACACACACACACACACACACACACACACACACACACTGAAGTAAGCAGGACACAGCGGTTATCAAACAGTACCAAGCTTTTATAGTTCCTTAGTTTGTTCTGTTATTAATGCGCGCACACACACACACACACACACACACACACACACACACACACACACACACACACACACATATTCTGAACATTAACCCGGATAACGTACACGTCACTTTGTTTACTACGGCTAATGTGAAACATTTAATGACGTCTGCTTAGAGTTCAGTCATAAACTGCTGTAAGACGCAATAAGTAAGCGCCAAAGTGCCCTAAAGGTCCTTAAGGTCCCTGAGACCTGAAAGAATCTAAAGCGACTCGGAAATTGAAAGTGAAGGTTAATCCAGAGCCTAGCAAAATGTCCAAATAGGTTTTAATGTACTTAGAGATCTAGAGGCTCCAGAGTGCCTCATGTGCCCACTACTGATCCAGATATTCCGAATGGCCCAATGTCTTACAGTTAAAAAAAAAATGCCCCAAAATGCTACGCTTAGCTGTGCAGCAATGTGCCTGCAGGTCATGACTCAAAAAATCAAACACATGACTCAACAAATGCCTAAAAGTAGAAATCTTACAGTAAATGAAATGAACCAAAAGTTCAAGAAGCACTAATGGGGAAAAAAAAATTTACCCCAAAGTGAAGAAGTTACACAATGGATTAGACTTTCACTTCTCCTCTAATGTGAATAATAGTGAAGAAGTTACACAATGGATTTCACTTCTCCTTTAAGAAAACAACACAGATTTGGTTGCGCGTTGGTTTATCCAAATGAGTGTGTGTGTGTGTGTGTGTGTGTGTGTGTGTGTGTGTGATTACAAACCTGGGGTTGAGACGGAGTTGCATTGAAGCTGAACTTCTTATTTGTCCTGAATAAACAAAAGACAACGTTGCTATAAAACATTATGCCCAGATGATGACACGTGGACGAGGTCATTGTAACATCAAACAGTCTTAGATGACAAACGTGGACGACGTGTCACACGACGGGTTTATACAGCTTCTAAACCATGAGGAAGAGGATGAAGGCAGTACAAGCTGATAGATGATAAAGGACATGAAAATGAATCAATAAAAGGTCCCTGATAAACCAAAACAAAGTGCCTCTAAACCCACTAGATATACCTGCCCTTATATGCTCCCAAAGAACCCCAATGTGCAGAAAGGTTCACCACAGTGCCCCCCAGTATTCTACACAAAAATATCTCAAAGTGTTCTAATGTTCCTCAAATGGTCAAAAAAGTTACCTCACCCCAAAGTATCACCCAAAAAAGTGCCCTCAAAACAATAATGTGATGCCCCAACTAGTTTAAAAGTGCCCTTGGAAGGCCCCTCAGGTCTATAAAATTAGCACATTGGGTTAAGTATGTAAAATAAACCTTTCTGAATTGCCCTAAAAGGTACTAAAAAAAAAAAACTGCCCCAAAAGTATAGTGATCTATTAAGATGATGAGACTCACTGCAGTGTGAAGCTTTCCACCCGGCTGACCCACAGCTGGTACTGGATGCTGGAGGTGGACAGAGTGGACACATCCACGTAGAAGAACTGGGTCTCAGAGAGAGCGAGAGGTGGGGGCTGGCACAGAGTTCGGCCCACCTGCGTATACTTGTACTTCCTCTGGTAACTACAGAAAGGGAGAGAAGTTTGAAGTGTCACCAAAGCTTCCTAAAGTGCCCTAAAGACCACTTTGTGAACCTGAATTAACCCTGGAGCACTTAAAACTGTGAGGTGTCCTAACGTCTCCGTACAACCTGCTCAAAGGTTACGAAGTGCCCTAAAGACTTTAAGACAGCACAAAAGTGCCATAAAGCTATTCAAGTGTCCCAAGACTGCCCTAACCACACAGGATCCCCCAAAACTGCTCCTAGTCCCATAAAGGCTATGCGACTGCCCTAAAGCCCACCGTAAGGGGCCTAAAAATGCTTCCCAAGTGCCCTAAAGTTTTCCAAAGTGCCATAAGATTATTATCTGTGCACCTTAAAGTCACCCACAGTAGCACAAAAATGCGTCAAGTGCCCTCATGGGGTATCTAAAGTCCCCAATACTGCCCACAAGGACAAACATGCCCTAAAGTGCCCTATTCAAATGTAAAGATGTACTGAACTCTGTGATCATGTGATGCAGCTTATTCTCCACGATCTTAACCGGAGCACACAGAGGAACTGAAACTTGTGATCTGAAGAGGTCAACCATGTGCAGGCAGGCGTATCGGGGTGTGTGTGTGTGTGTGTGTGTGTGAGAGAATATGGAACTAAATGCTTCACGAATCAGATAACACGTGATCTTTATTTGCCTCTTTCTCTCACACACACACACACACACACACACACACCCCTTTAATCCACATTAGGCAAATAATAACCTTTGGAATTTTATTTTAACAGCAGAACATCTAAAACCATCTTGCCATCAAGTTGAACCTCGAACTGATTTTATTGTCGTCTGTTCTAATAAAACACGTGTCTGGTTAGTAATCCAGTGTGTGACGTTCACATCCACATCAAGGATCCAGAGTTCAGCTCATTTCTTGTGAAACTTCCTGCTTGACCTTCCTCTTTATGTGCTTTGAAATCAGCAAATCTGTGCACCCTGAGAAACCTTAATGAACTGCTTCGGCGCAAATGTGTTAGAAGATATTTATGTGAAAATATCCCAGAGTTGAACAGACCCTACACATGGAGATGAGAAGAAAGAAGGTCATGGTCACTAGACGAGCAGATACTCACAGTCCTCGCAGGATGAGTGGCACTTGGAAGGAGAGCACGGCCTGTTTCTGCCTCACTACGAACAACAGGGGGCTTTTGGTGCTCTCAGACTGCAGCTTCACCGACACTCGGACCCCCTCGGTCTGAGACCAGAAAACACACGTTACACTACTCACTCATACAGACACGGTCAGAAGAAAGACGGAGAAACAGAATGTGAGTGAAACAATGGCATGAAAAGAAGGTAGAAAGAGAAAGACAAGACGTTTTCCATCGCTCTCAGACCAAAGCGTCAAACCCGAAGACAACAATATTTCCAGAAGCAGACGGTGGGGACGTGGTTTCAGGACTGGCTGAAGCTCACCTTGTTACGTGTGACGGTGTGGTTGAAGGTGTAGATGATCTGCATATTGTCATTCACTTTGTCGTAGTAATTGGCGTCGAACTGTCCATCTTTCTGCACCACCACCGCCGCCGCCGCCGCCACCGAGCCGTTTTCATCCCCAGGACCACCCTGAACAACCTCCACAACCTCAACTGTCAACACAAACAACAAACCGAACACAAAGCGTGTGTAAGAGCAGCGTGAGGGTTTCCAGCGTCCGGCCATGCCGCCTCGTTCTGCTTCATCAGAACAGTCACAGATCATCAGTCTGACAGCTCAAACCCAAGACAGAGGAGGGATGACGTAATGATGACGCAATCACCCAGCGTCAGAGAACGAGCTTGAATGACAGCATGGTGGAAAAATATAATGATGACAATAATAAAAATAATCCAAAATCTGCAAAAAAAAAATTAATAAATAAAAGCAATCAAGTAGAAATTGTCACGTGACAGCAAGCTTCTGGAGTCAACATCATGACAAGGTTGAAGATCAAACAGCAGCAATGCGGCTACACAGAGTCACTTCACAGTCTTCAGACGGAAATATTGAAATCCACCCAAACAAAAGAGTCAAAAATGTGAATTTCTGGATCTCATACTGTCCCACAGATCATGCTAACCAGCTGTTAGCATTAGCATGCTCTAAAGTCCAACCAGTGTTTTTTGCTGTCGCGTCGAAAACACGCCGCACGTCGCCGGTAAACGTGCTTCCACATCCGTCTGCGCGGAGAAATGTGTCTTCACGCGTTCACCGTCTGCAGCGTCCGCGTCCCTTCCGCCTCCTCCTGCAGAACATCCACCCGAACATCGAGATGTTTACACACCGAGTTCAAGCCAGGTGACTCAACAGCGCCCCGCGTGGACAACAACGATCCAACACTCACAAACACAGCAGCGCAAAGATCCCGCCTTCTCGCGCACTCTGATTGGCTAATGAATCCCGTCTGCGCATTGTAATTGGCTGATTTTTATCCCGTCTCCTCGTGGACCAGGAGCACTCTGATTTGATAATGGACATGTCAATAATAATTATAATTCGGAGCGCTACTTCAAAGCGTCCGCTATGTTTAAAAGGACAAGAAAACTATCCATAAAATGCGATAATAATCTGAAAAGAAATATAAGTACAATAAAATTGTTCCCATATCTAAAATAAATGTTAAGATATTTAATGTATTTTATATATTTATACTTGTATTTATTATTTGAGCACATATTTAAATATTCGTTGTAAAAATTGTTGAATGACTTCCAGATATATTAGTATTTAGTGAATGTATTAATATGTGATTTTATTGTTATTTATATGTTAATAATTTAATTCATTTTATTTTTCGTATCAAAACCATTCTAACGCTGGTGAAGGCAAGAATAGCAAATTCCCTATCTAGCCACTAGATGTCGGTATTTCCTAATTAATCTCCACTGTGGCTACAGCTCCGCTTCTCCAGCATTAATATTTAGCCTTAAATAGTGGAATTAAACATATAAATTATCAAAAGTCCTGAGATGAAGAAAAAAAAAAAAAAGAATTCGACCAAAAATCACATAGTCTAATACATATAACACTTGGACACCTTTTTCATCAGTTTCTTTTCTTTATTTGTATTCTTTTCAACATTGTACATCAATACTGAAGTCATCCAAACTATAAATAAACACGTATGGAATGATGTTTTGAACAAAAACACGTGATAAACATCTCAGAATATATTTTATATTTCAGATTTATATCTCAGCTTTAAATCCAGACTGGCAAATTCATTGCATTCTCTCATCAGATTGACCAGGTGGTCATTTGGAATGGTTTTCAGTTCTCAGATGTGCCTTGATTCCCTTCAGGAATGCATTTGTGACATTTTATTGAATTCTGAATGTGCTGATGATGAAGGCTATGATGAAACGGTCTCTCATGAGGAAAGGAAGACCAAGAACTACCTCTGCTGCACAAGATAAGTTTATTAGAATTACGAGCCTCAGAAACTGCAGATTTAAATAAATGTTTCTTGAAGTCTAAATGGCAGGAATATTTCAACTTTCATTGTTCAGAGGAAACTGCATAATTCAGAAGAACAACAAGCAGAAGAGATTTTCTTGGTCTGAGAAACACAATGAATGGACATTAGATCAGTAGAAAAGTGTCCTTTGGTCTGATCAGTCCAAGATTGAGATTTTTGGTTCTAATCGCCGTGTCTTTCTTCGAGGTTCAGAACATAAGCAGACAGTTTCTGAATGTGGTCTTCAAACAGACAGACAGTGATCGCCTTGTGTAAGGTAGTTTTTTAATGACGCAGGTTTATTAGAAATGTGGTCATGACTGTGATCACACCAGTGATTATACATTATGCATAGTGTGCATCTTCTCCTGTACACTCATCTTCTCTCATCAACATCAACCCTCATCTTCTCCCATAGGTAACATCAATACTCATCTCCTCTCAAAGTTGATCTTCTCCCATAAGTGACATCAACATCAACGCTCATCTTCTCCCATAAGTGACATCAACATCAACGCTCATCTTCTCCCATAAGTGACATTAACATCAACGCTCATCTTCTCCCATAGGTGACATCAATACTCATCTCCTCTCAAAGTTGATCTTCTCCCATAAGTGACATCAACATCAACGCTCATCTTCTCCAATAAATGACATCAACATCAACACTCATCTTCTCCCATAAGTGACATTAACTTCAACGCTCATCTTCTCCCATAGGTGACATCAATACTCATCTCCTCTCAAAGTTGATCTTCTCCCATAAGTGACATTAACATCAACGCTCATCTTCTCCCATAAGTGACATTAACATTAACGCTCATCTTCTCCTATAGGTGACATCAACGTTCATCTTCTCTCATTGGTCATCTTCTCCCATAGGTGACATCAATACTCATCTCCTCTCAAAGTTGATCTTCTCCCATAAGTGACATCATCATCAACTCTCATCTTCTCCCATAAGTGACATCAACATCAACACTCATCTTCTTCTATAGGTGACATCAACGTTCATCTTCTCTCATTGGTCATCTTCTCCCATAGGTGACATCAATGCTCATTTTCTCTCTCAGTTTATCTTCTCCCATAGTTAACGTCAACACATATCTTTTCCCATGGTGACATCAAGACTAACATTCATATTCTCCCAGAGGTGACACCAACAACTTCACGTTCCACGTGTATGACGTGACAATAAATAACAGAGATACTGTATCACCTGAATCACTTATAAAAACAACCTTGTGGTCATAAATAAACAAATATTGCTGCTAGATTATTACAGTTGGGCGGGGCATGTGGAGGCGTTCCTATTTTACATCTCATGCATATTCATAGACCCTATTATTCTCTATCAAAGCTGTTCATGGGCTGATCTTATCGTGATGGGGATTAAAAGCATTTTAAAGAGTTCTGATCATCATGCGTATGTTCACACTCATCATCAGCATCATCTTCATGGTGAAGATCTGGTCCAGAGAAAGTCGTACATCTCATAGCACTTCGCACACTTTTACCACACGAGAACCCTGAGGAACCCACAGGAAGCTGCCACACACACGCTCGTGCACGGTGGAGGATCGTGGAGCGCGTGCAGAGCGAGAACTCGCGAGTTTTGCATAACCTACAAAACTTTGGCGTTGTCATGGCGATACCTTTTTTTCACACAAATTTCACGATTAAAAAAAATAATTTTCGTTTTTTTTATTTTTTATGTAAATGTTTGTTTTTTTCGCGATAATTACATGCGGCTCGAAATTGACGCGCCGCAACGCAACGCTCGCGCAGTGACGCGAGGTATCGTTTCGGTCGTCATAGCGACCGGAATCCCATGAGCGCGCGCGGGAGGAGGAGGAGGAGGAGGAGGAGGGGGGGATGGGCGGAGCCGATGGCGATGAAGTCATCGTTTACGCGAACGGTTGTTATAACGACATGTTCACGCGCGGGCGCCTGCGGGGAAGGGGAGAGGCGGGGCGTGCGGTGTGACGCACAGAGAGGGCGGGAAGACGGAGCCGAGTGACGCACGGCGGGGGCGTGTCCTGGTGTCGCGCGCCGCCGCAACGCCGCTCAGTAGCTTTTTCCCCGCAGAGAGAGCGCGAGAGTGCGAGCGCGAGAGAGAGAAGATGGCGGCCGTGCCAAGCGGAGCTGCTGTTGGTGCGTCCGCCGCGGCCGCGATTTCGCACTCTGCCCGCAACGCCGCGTCCATGTGCCCGGCGAACAGAGCACCGCCGAACTCCGCCATCGAGCACCAGGGCCGAGTCGGACAGAGCGCGTCGTGTATGTCGGGCCCCGGGCACCCCGCGGTCGGCAGGCCGCCCCCAGCTCGAGTGGGCTACTACGAGCTGGAACGG
>NC_060895.1:1959098-2031598 GCF_014805685.1 Silurus meridionalis | reverse complement strand
CAATTGCTTTGTTTACCGTAACGAAAACAGAAGCTACAGTAGATTACTGAGAGCCACACCAATGGAGTGTCTGGAAAAGGAACGCTTGACCTGATTCACCTGCAACTGTGTCTCCTGGGGGTGCGTTTTATTTAACTTTGTTGTTGTTGGACATTAAGAGAAATTTCTGCTCTCTTGGTTTTATCTTAAAACGAGTCTCTGAGAGGAAATTAAAGTGAATATACTGTTGATTATTACGCTTAGATCATCAGTTTTACTTCACACGCTATTGTCCAGGTTCTGCTCTTCGTTCGGTCTCGCCCAGGTTCTGCTCTTCGTTCGGTCTCGCCCAGGTTCTGCTCTTCGTTCGGTCTCGCCCAGGTTCTGCTCTTCGTTGGTCTCGCCCAGGTTCTGCTCTTCGCTCGGTCTCGCCCAGGTTCTGCTCTTGTTTGGTCTCTGGTCTTGCCCAGGTTCTGCTCTTGTTTGGTCTCTGGTCTTGCCCAGGTTCTGCTCTTTGTTTGGTCTCTGGTCTTGCCCAGGTTCTGCTCTTTGTTTGGTATTCGGTCTCGCCCAGGTTTTGCTCTTCGTTTGGTCTCGCCCTGGTTCTGCTCTTTGTTTGGTGTTTGGTGTTTGGTCTCGCCCTGGTTCTGCTCTTTGTTTGGTGTTTGGTCTCGCCCTGGTTCTGCTCTTCGTTTGGTCTCTGGTCTTGCCCAGGTTCTGCTCTTTGTTTGGTGTTTGGTCTCGCCCTGGTTCTGCTCTTCGTTTGGTCTCTGGTCTCGCCCTGGTTCTGCTCTTTGTTTGGTCTCTGGTCTTGCCCAGGTTCTGCTCTTTGTTTGGTATTCGGTCTCGCCCAGGTTCTGCTCTTCGTTTGGTCTCACCCTGGTTCTGCTCTTTGTTTGGTGTTTGGTCTTGCCCTGGTTCTGCTCTTTGTTTGGTCTCCGGTCTCGCCCAGGTTCTGCTCTTCGTTTGGTCTCTGGTCTCGCCCAGGTTCTGCTCTTTATTTGGTTTTAGCAAATGAATAACACGACATGCTGAGATATAAAACGTGTGATCGTACTCTGTCTTTACACATCAGGCTTCCTGAACGTCACGTGTAACATTAGGAGCGATTTGTCGTCGCAGGACCGTCGTAAGAGAATGGTCTCCTCTGTTTGACTCCAGCGCGAGTGTAAAGACGTCTGACCAGCGCGCATGTGTGTGTATAAAAACACGATCTTGGCGTGTCTCTGTGCTCGCTGAAGTGAGCTACTTACAGACACACAAACACCCTACAGTTTCTCTTTATGTTCTCGGACACGTTTTCACGTGTAATTCGATCGTCAGTCGCAAAGCCGTCGGCGTGAACGAGTCGCAGTGTAGGAAAAGTCGTCTGCGTAGTCGATTCGGAGCGATACCACGTGTGCCGTTTGTGTGTGTGTGTGTGTGTGTGTGTGTGTGTGTGTGTGCTTTATTAGCGTTTAAAGACGAGGCTCAGGCTGTGTGCAGGCGATACTGCAGCGCCGCAGGGCTTCAGCTCCGGAGCACCGAGTTCATTCACTTTCACCTATAATGTGCGTTCTGTATTCTTTAGGTTGCGTAACAGAGCGTCTCCCACACACACACACACACACACACACACACACAGAGCTTTGCTGCATCTGAACAGATTCCTGGGATTTCCGCTCGAGCATTGCGGAAACCGATGGCACAAAAAATCCTTGCTGTGGGGTTTTTCCTTTCAACATTTTACACGTGTGCACACACACGCACGCACACGTTACATGCTTCTCTAACACCAGACTCTTAAACACTCATTACTTCCAAAGTCCTCACTAATAACACCTCAGTAACACGTTTGCGTAACAGCGCGCGGTTTTCCGTCACGCCCGCACGGCCCGGTCTGGTTCCCCGCGGGAGCAGACGCAGACGTCATGCGCTCGGTCAGACGTCTAATCTCCCCAAATCCACTCACGGTTCCTCTTATCCGTGCGCCGGACTCTGTGACGAGCCGTAGAGGTCATGAAGACCACGGGCCGTGTTCAGACGCGTTTCATTTTCCACATCTGTTACTTTGCATTTCAGTTTTAAACACACACACACATTATATATATATATATATATATATATATATATATATATATATATATATATATATATATATATATATATATATATATAAATAATGATTTGATCTCCTGCTGATTTTGAGCAGAGCAGATTATATATCTGAACAAGTGTCCCAATACTTTTGACCTTGTCTTTCACAGCCAAATGTGCTGCTTCAAACTTTTCCCACACGATTGGCCATGTTTGATTTCCATAGCAATGGAAAAATGAATTAGAAGTTCTACCACGTGTTGTGTTTGAGGGGAAGCACCACAAACTGAGGGGATTGAATCAGTCTGATGATGTGTATCGTTTGTGTCAGAAATATTGGACCCTGGACGTTTTTTTGTGACGGCCTGTTTCCCTTTTAAGCACAAGGTGCCAATACTTCTGAATTTGATTGTCTGGCAGCAGTGTGTTTTTAGAAAACTGAAAACCTGATGTATGGAAAACTGCTTATTGGAAACATGGGATTAACAGGGTACAGCACACACACACACACACGCACAAAGTAGCACCTGTTACAGCGTTCACATCGGTTTCTTTTCGTCACCTGTCGGGTCTGCATTCGCAACTCGGACTTTTCACACGTGTGAATAACACTGGAAACTGGGTATGTCATCACGGACTCCACACACACACACACACACACACACACACACACACTCGTACAGGCTGAGAGGCACAGTGTGTGCTCTGTTAGGGGTGTGATTTGATGGGATCAATTGTTGCATAATGTTGCACTTTTTCCCCCCTTAAGCATCCTGGACGCTGTGTGTGTGTGTGTGTGTGTGTGAGAGTGAGTCATGGATACACTACTAATTACTAAGTCCTCGCCCCCTTACTCTCGCTCATCATGCATTTCCATCGGCTGCTGTTCTTCTGAACATTCTGACAAGACGTCATCAGACACGCTGTTCCATTGAATATGGAACACACACACACACACACACACACACACACTCGTTTATTCGACCAGTCTGTTATCGCACATTTTCTAGATCCACACGCCAAATTGTACAGCACAGACAAGAACATCTATGACGGTCCTGGGGAAGCCCTGTGTGTGTGTGTGTGTGTGTGTGTGTGTGTGTGTGTGTGTCGCCCACGTGCACCATCAGGGGTGTACGACTGCTAGCATGTCCAGATGGTACTAGCCTGTGTGTGCTGCATCTGTGTGATCTTATAAAAGCTCTGCGGCGTTGCCACTAATAATAATAATAACAATAGCTGCAATCAGCGATTAATGGGGTCCAGCACTTTTTGGTCCATGAAGGTACCCTAGGTACCAACCAGAAGGTTCTGGGATCATGTTTCTAGTTGCCAGTGATGCGATTGGAATTCTTCGATGGAATAAAGTGACGGTTTTACTGGACTCAAAGAAATCGCACCACATTTCATTCATGTGACTTTCCACTACCCCGTGTCCACCTACTGAACATCGGGTGTCCCAATACTTTTGGCACGCACGAGAGATCGAATTTAAGGAAACAGAAAATTGTGCTGCACACGGCCTCATAAAATAAATGTCGTTCAACTATTTTACAATCTTGCTGAATCAGGATTAAATTACGGATTTAAGCACAAAATAATCAAACGTACTCAGTGATCCGGTGTTGATATTTATATCCCATAATCTCTGAATGATCTCTCAGCACATTCCTCTCAAACAAATCTATTTTCCTTGCACAGTTTCCATGACGACGCTTTGGCGTGACCGATAGTTTAAGATCGGAAACGGGAAAATTGCGGAAAACTGCGTCGCGCTTAGATCTTACAGTTTCCGATTCCTGGAATCTGACATTCTTTCGGTTTCTTTTACTCAATCACACACGCACACACACACACACACACACACCTCACACACCTATCATACATTCCATCTGTACCGTGTGCCATTCTGGTGTGTTTGTGTCCAGATGTTGGTCCCAGAAGCTACGTGATGATATCAGTTCCTCCGGTGGGCGCGTGAGAACACGCGGAGATGCTGGCGCGTGCTAATAATAAACACTGGTGGTACTCGTGGTCACTGAGGAACGTTCTTAGCGTGATGTTCCGTCCTGGAATTCAGAACCAAAAATCTTGGTGTCAGCAGTGTTGACAAGTCAGGAGCTGCTTGCAGGCGGTGGCAAGTCTGCTGATCCTCCAGATTCCCAGCGTTAGGAATTGTTTAGATTTTTTTATTTATTTTTCTTTAGATTTCTTGATTTTGTTTCTAAGAGAAGTTGGACGTCAGTGTAATCTTATCTCTTGTTCTTTCGCTCTGCCTCAGGTGGCGATTAAAATCGTGGACAAGACGCAGCTGGATGACGACAACCTGAAGAAGATCTTCAGGGAGGTGCAGATCATGAAGATGCTGCGACACCCGCACATCATTCGCCTCTACCAGGTCCCGCCCCCTTTTTTTCTAATCTCTTGTGCCACTGGTCCATCACAGCTGTCAGTCATTTTCCAGCTGTATCTCGTAGATTTACGGGAAAAACAGAATGCATAGAAA
Source organism: Silurus meridionalis (assembly GCF_014805685.1). Lineage (NCBI taxonomy): Eukaryota > Metazoa > Chordata > Actinopteri > Siluriformes > Siluridae > Silurus > Silurus meridionalis. Next base: position 2,027,037 of record NC_060895.1, on the reverse strand, counting down.
ATACATACAAATCCAGTGTGAACGAGATGAAACTCGCGTGTGTTTTGTGCTTCTCCAATCCAGGTAATGGAGACCGAGAGGATGATTTATTTAGTAACAGAGTACGCCAGTGGTGGAGAGATATTCGGTGAGTGTTCCAGTTTCAGACAGAACGTGTAGATCGTGCACCTCCTGCTTGTACGAGGTGGGATCAAAAAGTTTCGAGAAAAAGTACTGTATTTATCTACGTTCACACACTTTCACCTTCAAAATAGTCCCCTTGCACAGCGAAACAGCGCCCCCTGCGTGCCACTTCTGGAACGTGTCCTGGAAGTCGTCTTTTCGAAGCGGAGCTCCACAACGGTGTGAAAACAGCGAGCTTTGAGCTTCATCTCCAGGAAGAGGGCGAAGTCTGCAGGAGCCGAATCCAGGGGCGAGAAACTCTTAACGTATGAGGAGCTCGGTGACGGGGTGCACACGTGCTCAGAATAGCAGACGTGATCAGTTGCACAGCTCCTGAAGTACACATGACTATGTCGTTTGGTGCACTGACTTATGATGGTCGGTGCTCCCTGTGACTGTGCAGCCTCGTACTACCAAAACTAGACTTGAAACTTTTTGATACCACCTCGTATGTTTCGTACGGTACAGAAGTGGTTTTGGGACGCAGCCAGAGGTCCGTGGATGATAAACGCCAGTCTGCATGAGCTCCGTGGCATTAAAGGTGTGTGTGTGTGTGTGTGTGTGTGTGTGTGTGTGTGTGTGATTAGATCACCTGGTGGCTCACGGGCGCATGGCGGAAAAAGACGCACGGCGAAAGTTTAAACAGATTGTGGCGGCCGTCCACTTCTGTCACTGCAGAAACATCGTCCACAGAGACCTGAAGGCTGAAAACCTGCTGCTGGATCACAACCTCAACATCAAAATCGCAGGTCAGAGGGACACGAGGAGTAGATACTCAAAGCACTTTTGTACATCGCTCTGGACAAGGGCGTCTACTAAATGCTGTAAATGAGGGGGGGGGTGTGGGTGATGACATGGGGACGGCGTGGAAACTACAGATTACATTCAAGTGCAGAACATGGGGTGGAGGGAGGGATTGGAAAAGAGAGGAAGATAATGATGGCCCTTAAGATGAATGAGAAGTATTAAATACACAACTTTCTTTCTTTCTCTCTCTGTAGACTTTGGCTTCAGTAATCTGTTCTCTCGGGGACAGTTGTTGAAGACGTGGTGTGGAAGTCCACCATATGCAGCTCCAGAGCTGTTTGAGGGCAAAGAATATGACGGTCCCAAAGTGGATATCTGGGTAACACACACACACACACACACACACACACACACACACACACACACACCATGCAGACAGTTTCCAGTATTTTGCTTGGTCACCTAACTGACCCGTGTGTGTGTGTGTGTGTGTGTGTGTGTGTGTGTGTGTGTGTGTGTGTGTGTGTGTGTGTGCAGAGCCTGGGTGTGGTGCTGTACGTACTCGTGTGTGGTGCTCTCCCGTTCGACGGCAGCACCCTGCAGAACCTGCGAGCCCGTGTTCTCAGCGGCAAGTTCCGTATCCCGTTCTTCATGTCCACAGGTACACATGATCCTTTCACAGTCTTTCAGGCCAGACGCTCACCTTCTTAGCAAACGACCAACACGTCTGAGGAGAACGTTTCCATCCTCAACAGTTTCCTGCCTTTACGCTCTCCGTATAAACGTCTCCTCAAGGTCCAGGCAGTTTAATTTCATTTCCGAGGTCATGCTACCTTTACGTCGTCCTGAAACACATCCGCTTCATGCTAGCTGTTTTAAAATGGGCATTTCTGTCATAAGGAGACTTTACCTCAGATATTTGTCAATTTTAGCCAGCTAGCATGGAGCTAAACACAACATAACGGTAGAGTGACAGGAAAATGATACAAAACTCTCAGGAATGTTCACTTCTTCAGTATTAACAAAATGTCCACGTTATTTTTGTCTTTAAATGATCCGCGTCCACACTTCCGTTTTCAAACGTTTCTCAAAAGTTGCTCATCCACGCTGAAATGTCTGAAACGCTCACGTCCCTCCTCTGCCCAGTCACACAACGCTTTAACCCTCCTCGTCACATGTCCAAACCATCTCAATCTCACCTCCCTCACCTTGTCTCCAGAACCTCCATGTGCTGTCCCTCTAATAAACTCATTTCTAATCCTGTCCATCGTCGTCTCTCCCACAAACATCTCAACATCTTCAGTTCTGCTACCTCCAGCTCCACCTCTTGTCTTTTACTCAATGCCACTGTCTCTAATCCATACAACATCTCAGGTCTCACCACAGTCCTATAAACTTTCCCTTTCACTCTCACAGATACTCTTCTATCACTAATCACTCCTGCTATCACTCTTCTCCACCCACTCCACCCTGCCTGCACTCTTTTCTTCACTTCTCTAACACACTCTCACTCCCTCACTTTTGCAACTTCTTCTGTCCTCCTCTATACTTCTCCATCACGTCTGTGGTGATCTTCCTCTACATAAAACCATACTGTTGCTCACAGATGGTCACCTCTTCTCTCAGCCTGGCTTCCACTACTCTTTCCCATAACTTCATGGTGTGACTGATCAACTTAATTCCCCTGTAGTTTCTGCAGGTCTGCACACCTCCACCTACTGCTTTATCATCTCCTCATCATCCAACCGTCTCTCTCTATCATTTGTCCTCATTCATCAGCTGCTCAAAATACTCCATTTCACCCTCTCATCACAGTCTCCTCACTAGTCAACACATCTCTATCTCCATCCTTTACTGCTCAAACTGTGCAGCACACCTTCTCAGCTCGTTCCCTCTGCCTGGCCAATCCTCTCCTTCTCCTCCTTCAGCCAACAGTAGCCCCATTTCCACCGCTACCCTGTTGACTAACAGTACCTGTGGCGGGCATCGACTGTTCCGCTATGAATTTCCGGTTTGTGACCTGCATGTTGCTCCTCCTTTATCAGCACTAGGAGTGCACTGACTTGTGCAACCATATGGCTGAGTTTTTCACAGTCCACACTGAAAACAGGTTTTACAAATTTATCCACTTTAGAGATTGTTTTCAAAAAGCTCTGTTTTCATTGACTGAGAACGGCGTCTCAGTGAGGATGGAAAGATCTTTCAAAACAAAACGTACTTGTGTGGACATGGCCTTAGTCCTACTATTTCCTCTGAAATTGTGTGTGTGTGTGTGTGTGTGTGTGTGTGTGTGTGTGTGTGTGTGTGTGATCCAGACTGCGAGTATCTAATAAGGCATATGTTAGTATTGGAGCCGAGCCGTAGACTCACCATGGAGCAGATCTGCAAGAACAAGTGGATGAGACAGGGAGACCCAGATCCTGATTTTGACAGGGTGAGACACACACACACACACACACACACACACACACACACTAGGTTTAAAAGACAGTTTGACATCTTGCACAGAGAATTTTGTGCATTAAGGGACACAAGTTACGAACTAAAGTTCAAATTCTACACACAATATAAGGCCAAAAGTTTGTGGACACATGAGCACAAGAGATGTTCCACTAGATTTTAGGGTATGCTTGTGGAGATTTAACCACTAGGGGTGTTAGTGAGATCAGGTTTGGTGAATAGTGTTTTGGATCTCTGTAGCAGAGGATCTTGAACTCCAACCAATGTAAAGAAGATCTTCATGGAGCTGACATTGTCATGCTGGAACAAGTTTGGGTGTTTTACGTCTCCTCAAAGGGAAAATGTCCTGCATCCAGAGACGTCCTGTACAATACCAGCTTATTTTAGGTTACTGTTTGTGGAAGAACCACATGGCTGCAAGAATCTGGTGTCCCAATACTTTTGTGCAGATAGTGTTTGTATGTATGTGAAATTCTGTGTGTGTGTGTGTGTGTGTGTGTGTGTGTGTGTGTGTGTGTGTGTGTGTGTGTGTGTGTGTGTGTGTGTGTGTGTGTTGATAGCCGAGTGTGAGCAGGTGAAGACTGAAAGAGAGACTGAGCTGATTAACGAGCAGGTTCTCATGGCCATGTCTGACATGGGACTGGACAGAGAGCGCACTTTACAGGTAAACACACACACACACACTTGGGTTCTAAGAATGGTTATGGAGCTGAACACTTACCGTGTTTTCTTCAGCCGGTTCTGGAATTTCTTTATTAAGTTATTAACTTTATTATCCATCAACATTAACTTATATTTAAAGTTAAATGAAATTTTAATCGTAATGTAACACATTTACGTCTCTCTTTAAACCCCAATCGTTTAGTCATTGCACACGGACGCATACGATCACTACAGCGCCATCTACAGCCTGCTGTTGGACAGACTCAAGAGGCACAAAACGTTGCGCGTGGCTCCACCCTCCACCCCTCGCCCCATCAGCTACCCCCTCAACGCTGTGCAGGTGCGCTCCACGGTGCGGCATCGGGCCTAATGGATTGTTTCAAGAGCCAGTCTCATGAATATTCATCTCGACAGGGCCGCCTTCATACATATGCAGATCTCTCCCTGGTGATGAATATTCATGCCGCCCTCAAAGCGGCTTTTGATCTCCGCTTTTTCGAGCTGCAGCTCGGGAAGCGCAGCAGAATTAAAATATACTTTTATTATTAGTAAACGAATAACTCTGGTCCTGAAGAGCACATTTTTACCATCGATCCTAAATCTAACAGTAATCAACCTCCATAAGGCCCAACACATAAGATGTTTATAAAGTAGCTAACTAGCATTTCATAATGAATACTTTACACTTCAGTCCAAATATAGAGTCTTACATTCTTTATGTTGGGAGAATTTAAGATAATTTCAGTCTACTGCGTCTTTTATTGACATTTTCTTCCCTCCTCCTCCTTAGGATCAAGCTAATGCCATTAGCATGACTGTTCCTCACGTCCAGCTTATAAATCCAGAGAACCAGATTGTGGAGGTGAGTGTTGCTGCTTGCAAAACCTCCTCCACCCTGCTGTTTACTTCAACCCGCTAACATGTTTATCCGTGTGTGTGTGTGTGTGTGTGTGTGTGTGTGTGTGTTCGCCCACAGCCTGACGGGACAATGGCGTTGGACAGTGATGAAGGGGAGGAGCCGAGTCCAGAGGCGATGGCTCGCTATCTGTCTATGAGACGCCACACTGTCGGCGTGCCGGACCCCAGGTGATGACTGGAAATGCGTTTTCGAAAAAAGTTTTCAGTCTCGATGTGGACAGAGGATTGAAACAGAGAAGAAATAGCGTATTCAAGCGAAAAACGTATTAGTGTGGACACGGTCTAAACCGGATCATACCGGATCTGCACAGCTGTAATTGGTTGTCACGTGAGGCAGCGGTTGCCGTGACAGTAGAATAGAAGAATAGAATAGCCTTTATTTGTCACATATACATTACAGCACAGTGAAATTTTGTTCTTCGCATATCCCAGCTTGCTTAGAAGCTGGGGTCAGAGCGCAGGGTCAGCCATGCGCCGGCGCCCCTGGAGCGTAGAGGGTTAAGGGCCTTGCTCAAGGACCCAAGAGTGGCAGTTTTTTGGCGATACCGGGGCTTGAACCCCCGACCTTCCGATCAGTAACCCAGCGCCTTAACCGCTGGAGCTACCACTCCCCCACGCACTGCGATCGTGGGAGTAAACACATGGAAAACGTTAGAGATTCTGACTCCTGACATACAGCAGAGATTTGTAACGTAACGCACGTAGAGATTTATTACAATTATTTCAGATGTTAAATATGATCTTGAGTCTGGAAAAGTGTGCAATTTGAAATGGAATTTGATTAGAATTCACCTGCGACGTGATCTGCATATCTACATAGAGAATAAATGCATAAATAAATAAGTGCATGAATAAATTAAAGGACTCATAGTAATAGTAATAATAGTGACTGTGTGTTTGTGTGTTTTAGGACTGACATGATGCAGGAGGAGCTGAAGTTACCACCAGGGTTTGTGCGTGCCCCTCCTCAGGCGCCGTTCCCCCAAATGCCCCCAACAATCATGCACACGCCTACTTTCATGCCCACCCAGAGCCTGCAGCCCACACAGCATCTCGAGTACAAGGTTGTGTGTGTGTGTGTGTGTGTGTGTGTGTGTGTGTGTGGTTGCAATTTCTTTTAAACATTCTTGATGCCTATAAATGGATTATTTTCGTGTGTGTGTGTGTGTGTGTGTGTGTGTAGGAGCAGTCCCTGCTTCAGCCCCCGACTCTGCAGCTGTTGAACGGGATGGGTCCGCTGGGTCGCAGGGCTTCAGACGGAGGAGCGAACATCCAGCTTCACGCACAGCAGATGCTCAAGAGACCACGGGGCCAGTCACCGCTCGTCACCAGCCCTGTGAGTGTGTGTGTGTGTGTGTGTGTGTGTGTGTGTGTGTGTGTGTATTGCCTCACAAATACAGCACAAACCTCTTAATCCACTGCCATGTCATTTCGAATGTAATTACATTTTTATTTTTAGTTCAATAGTAAAATTAATGTGGAATCCAAATTTCGAGTCGGGCTCATAAATATTCATGAGGGCAGAGACATCAAAAGGGGTGCACCTGCTCAGGAATAAGTGCATGCCAGGGTTTTGTACAGGTGCTTCATTTGTCTGGGAGAAATAGAGATTTTTGAGGGTGGTGTAAGATTTCTTTAATAGTTATTTACTAAAGCGATTTTAAAAACAAATGTACACGAGGAAGCCAAAGTTTGATGTAAAGTGTCGTGTTGGTACGTTACCACAGCAACGCGGGTTTTATTTACGTTTTTCTTCAGCATCCGATTCCAGCCGTCGCTCCGGTGGATGAGGAGGGGTCAGACGGAGAGCCCGACCCAGAGGCAGTGCAGAGGTGAGCTGTGTGTGTGTGTGTGTGTGTGTGTGTGTGTGTGTGTGTGTGTGTGTGTGTGTGTGTGTGTGTGTGTGTGTGTAAAATGATGCGCTGTTGCTCCAAAATTGTGGCTGCAAATCTGCTTGTCGGGACACGATTCCCTAGAGTCAAATCTATTCATTTAATTAACATAAAAAACTTTTCGCTTTACACGTAAAACTTTTTGACCGAAGGAATGGCAACAATTTAAAAAAGTTATGTTTGAATTTACATTTTATACTGATTTTAATGATATTATTTATTTATTAGCATTTTTTTTATTAGTAATTTTTTTATTTTATCTTTGGGTTTATGTAAGGTTAATTATATTATAAAATTCTTATAAAAGATTCTAATAAAATTTATATTAAATATTTTATATATTTTTTTAATTCAGTAAAAAGTTTTTAATTTTATGCACATGAATATTTTTGTATAATTTTTTTTTAGCAGTTTTTTTTTTATTTTTAATAATGATGAAACTGTGTTGAATCGTGTCCCTGAGCTCTGTAGGACATGTCTGGATTTGTAGGGCTTCAGCGTAAACGCTTCACTCACCCAGAATTCCTTTCATTCAGCTGCTTTAGAAGATTCAGGAACCCGAGTGACACACGGCACTACTTTTCACAACGCTCCCTTTGGAGTATTTGTCGTGTATGTTAGCCATGTCGATATTCCTGCATTCTCTTTCTCCTCCATGGAAATCGATTCACACTGTATTGACAAAAGTATTGGGACACCTGACTTCTAGCCGTTTGTGGTTCTTCCTCAAAGTGCTGGAGAATGTTGGACACATTTCTATAGAAAGTCTACACTTGAATTAGGAGACCCAAACCTGTCTCCAGCAGTGACTATGCTCCTGTGCACAAAGCCAGCTCCATGAAGATCTGCTTTCCATGGTTTGGAATGGGAGATCATGATTAGCCTGCACATACCAATCTTGTGCTCGGGTGTCCACAAACTTTTGTCCACATAGTGTACGAGAAGAAAGATGGAGGAGGAAATGTACACATTTATAGAGCTTCCAGGAAATAGACAATATAATCGGATAATATCGGATTGTAGCTGCAATCAGATTTTCATACATGAACTGAAAGTGGTGAAGTGTGGACAGTGTGTGTGTGTGTGTGTGTGTGTGTGTGTGTGTGTGTGTGTGGGAGAGTTGTAGTGTTTTGGAACTGTGTGTGCGCCCTTGTGGCTTACAGCGCTTCTCTGCTGCTTTTGTGTGTGTGTGTGTGTGTGTGTGTGTGTGTGTGTGTGTGTGTGTGTGTGTGTGTGTGTGTGTGTGTGTGAGAGCTGCTCGCTGTGCTGGGTGTCGTCGGGTGCAGGGTGTGTACTAAAGGCTGCAGCACTGCTTTCTGCAATTGGGGGCGCCATTCCCTTTCCTATTCTTTTCCCCCCTTTTTTTCATTCTCTCTCTCTTTCTCTCGCTTGTCTCTAATTCGCTCTAATTCCTATTGAGTTCTAGCTTGTTGTAAAATCTGATTTTCGAAATTCGAAATTCTCCTAAAAAAACCCTCTGTTGCTAAAAACCCAATCAAACAACAGAACCGGCTTTGCTTCTGACCCAAGCTTTGCATAATATCAGCGACAGTAAGCGTCCGAAAAACAAAAAACCGCTAAGGACACGTCCTGTCTTCCAATCGGACCTGCCGAAGAGGCGGCCAATCAGAGAGCTGATTCGTGCTGCTTCCTGTCTTTGCCCCGCCCCCTCCCCTTCACTCCCACGGCGCAGGTACTTGGCGAACAGCTCCAAGCGACACACAACGCACAACGCAGCGAGCTCGAGCTACACCTCCACTGAGCTCTCAAACGACATTCAGAGAGCACGCACAAGGGGCTGGATCCCCGAGCACTCACGGTGAGAGAACACACACTCTCACTCTCACAGACACACACACACACACACACACACACACACACACACGCCATCCAAGCAGCACAGACTCACAGTAGGAGTGTGTTAGGGCTTTGAACCGAGAGCGTGAGTAAAATGCATGTCTTCTGGTTCGACCTTTGCCTGAACTCCAGCTCCAGTCTCACACACTCACACTGACACACACACACACTGTGAGTGTGTGACTCAGACTGGACATGGAAGACCCGAGTGCTGCATGAACTGCATGATGTTATTGTTACGACTTCATGTCCTCATTATGACTTATTCCTGTGTGAGTAATAGTGTGTGTATACTGAGTGATTACGGATAATAAATGAAGCAGATTGGGGTAACAAACCAAACATTCTTTGGTAACAACACAATCTGGGGTAATGGATCGAGCAGGGTGGAGTAACCAATCCAGTCCAGCGCAGCCAATCAGATCATTTAGGGTAACTGATCAGCAAGCAGTTTGGGGTCTCTGGAGTAACGGATCACACAGTCTCTGCTAGCTGATTAAACACTTTAGCATTCGGGGTAAATGAGTTCTGAGCTGGCAAACGTTTAGAGCAGTCTGGGTATCTGATCAAACTGTCAAACAAGAGGTCTGGGGTAATCGATCAAACTTTCTGGAGTAACTGATCAAACAAGAGGTCTGGTATATATCACCAAACAGTCAGGAGTGACTGATCAAGCAAACGTACTCAGGGTACTCGATCGAACGGTCTGAAGTAACTGATTGAGCAGTCCGGGGGTGACTTCTAAGCAGTCAGTCTGGGGTGACTGATCGAGCGGTCGGGCCGCGGTAGCTGATTGTTCCTCTAGTTCATGTGGACCTTATCAACAAACTGAAGGCACACTCATTATAGTTAATATAGTCCTTTGTAGAAAAGATGGAATTGACCATTTCAGAGTAACATTTTAGGCAGTTCATTGTATCGTTATGCAGTTTAATTCATGGTACCATCAAACTGTTCAAGGCAACTAATTAAGCAGTTTGGGATCATTAATCAAGTCATCTTACTAACTGATTGAGCAATTTATAGAAACTATTCATCTGTTTTTTTTTTTTTTAAGTAAGTAATCAAGGCAAAACATTTGAAATACGTATTCAATGTAAATACAATAGTGTGGACATGTTCTCCCGTTAAATACTGGTCCGTGGTCCTCCGGGACAGAAGCAGCTCTAGAGGAATTATTTTGCTGGTGTAATTAATTATCCCTGCACATAAATTATAAACGAGACGTCACCTGGTTCGGTCCTGCGCGTCTCTGTTGAGCCTCGGGTGAATAATTAATTGTGTAGGATGAGTGTGTAGCCACTCGACACTGCAGTAAGTAATCAGTTCATTTTAGAGTGGAAACTATTTGATTGGATTCATGTGGAATAATCAGACACCTGCTGAGTGGGAATTCGTAGGATCCAACACTCACCGTTTGTGGACACCAACACAATTTTATTTTAGCAGTATGCAAATAAGCGGAGAACAGGAAGTGTAGACGGGTAGATGGATGGACAGGGGTGTTGTCATGCTGGTGCAGGTTTGGATCTCCTAGTTCAAGTGAAGGGAACATCTCGTACTACCGCATCAGCATCGTAGGAACAGTTTGCAGAAGCACATATGGCTGGTCCCAGTACTTCTGTCCTTATTTGCTCTGGTCACTAGTTTGGATCATTAGATGTGATCTATGGTAGGTTATTAAATTCAGGTATTTGGCTGAACCGTTTTAGACCAGAACTAATCAGTCTGGATGAAGTCTAAGATGTCGTGAACAATCGAGCTGACTGGTAAAGAAGCAAGGGTAAAGCTGAGATCAGTATAATTTATATAAGATGATTAATCTGATAGATTTGGTGTAGGAGAACTGTTTTCAGTCACCTCGAGGTTGCTCATTGGACGGTTCGCTCCAGTTGCTAAACTCAGTCAGTGTCTGAATTAAAAAATAATTTTCTAAAATGTGAATTAGCTGCAACTTAGTTACTGAAATGTGTGTGTTTGTGTTTTAAAGGTCATCCTATAAAGACTGTAACACACTGCACTTACCAATGGAGCGCTTTTCTCCTGTGCGGCGCTTCTCCGACGGAGCGGCGACCATCCAGGCTTTTAAAGCCCAGCTAGAGATTAAACAGCTCAAGCAGGTACTCCAGATCTTTCGCTATGGCAAGTTCGTCCTGATTGGCTGTACCTCCTGTCAGTCACCATTTAGCTGGACTTATTTCAAACAGTATGATGTTTCATAGCGTGTGTGTGTGTGTGTGTTTGTGTTATCGCCAATTCTAACATCCATAATCTGTGATATGTGGTGACTTCTAGAGCTCTTCAACTTCTTGTGTGTGTGTGTGTGTGTGTGTGTGTGTGTGTTAGGAGTGTGAGCAGCTGCAGAAGATGTATGCTGCACCACAGGATGAGAAGCTACTGGAGCACACACAGCAACAGCACGTCCTCTACCAGCAAGAACAACAGATCCTACACCAGCAAATTCAGGTACACACACACACACACACACACACACACACACACACACACACACACACACTCTGCACTATCTGAATATGTCTCTGTTAACGTGTAAAGTCTATTGTATATTATAAACGCATAAATGTTTTTTTCCTGCAGGCCCTTTCTTTGGGACATGGAGAAAACCAGCCCAGTCATCTTACCCACCAGCTACAAAGGTGCACACACACACACAATCACCTTGTCCTAAAGTGGAACTTAGGACCATGTTTACACTGATTCATGTGTCGGTCTTTTTCTCAGGTTGCGTATTCAACCCTCCAGCCCGCCACCTACACATCCCAGCAACCACCTCTTTAGCCCAGCCAATCAGAGCCCACCACCGGGAAGCCAAGGGATGATGCCGGCACATGGTACCATCTTTATCGATTATTACCGTTCTGACAAATGAGGTAATGTTGATATAATAAAAGTTGCTCCTTCTTGTCCCTTTTTTTTGCCCTGACTTCAGGTGGGCCTTTCCAGCACACCCCTGATTTGTACCAATCCTCCGGCAGCAGTCCGCCTTCTTCTGCTCTACCATGCATGGCCATGGCCAGTCAGCCACCGCCGCCCCAGCCTTCCGGCCCCTCCCACCCCGCCCACCCCGCCCACGTGGCATTAGCTCAGCAGCAGCCGGTGACCATCCAGGTGCAGGAGGTGGAGCTCGGCGTCGGAGCGCAGCGCCAGAGTTTCCTAGCGACGCCGTGTCACCGAGTTCTGGGGAAGCAACTGAGCGCAGACAACGCCGAAACCCACAGGTGCTAAAGCGGACGTCTGCGCTCGGGCTTGGAATTCCAGTCCAGTCCATTTCTTTTTCTCATCCGCTTCTTCGATTCTCATCGAATCTTTTCAGTTTATTCCTTCAGACGTATTACTGACTTATGTATCACAACACTACGGAGGCGTGTCCTGAGAGTCACATAGAATAAAGATTAACATGGCAGAGGTAGAGCTGCAGAACCCATCTGGGTTTTTTTTTTTTGCACTAAAAAAGGTCTGTTTGTGTATTTTATTCTGCTTTATTAGCATTTTTCCTTCCTAAGGTTCTTCCTTGGTGGCATTTTAATAATCACTTACACCTTTTTTCGGATCCTGAGGATGTTCTGTATCAGAGGTACAGTTGTTGTTAACGTTGCAGATAGAATTTCATGTAGTAGAACCGTGGTGTGCACATGCTGAACTGTGATTGGCTGTGTCCCAAAATGGTAAAGCACTCTGATAATCGGGTTTCTGGGGGGGAAAAAAAACACAGAATATACCGAATTCACCTTAGATGTAGAGCTTATAGAAGTTGTATTGGATTCAGCTGCAGATGCATTTGTCCACTTAGTAGGGTTGCGGAATTCTGGGAATTTCCAAGACTTTCCATGGGAATTAACAGGAATATATGGGATTTAATTTACAAAATTGCAGGTTAGCCTTTATTAGGGAATTTAATTGTAGGAAATGTTTTTTAAAACAACCAGATTGAATGTAATTCCAGTAAAATTTTACCTGGACGTTCATCCATCACATGCACGCAGCACACTTAGAGCAGGGCTACTGAGGCCACGCCCCCTACGTGCACTGTGCATCCCTCCATCACATAGCATGCGTCATTTCTTCAATCCTGCACACAAAATGATGTCCAAAAAACGTCCATCTTGTTGATTATTCACGTAAATTACATAAATCTGTCTTTTTGTTTCGCCATGTGTAAGCCGCAACAAAATTATACTAACAATTAAATCAGTCAGAAATGTTTGTTTGCGTGCATGCTAACTTATGGCCAAATACATTTTTTTCATTTGTTTGTATATGTAACAATTTACATAAATTCCTGGAATATTTCCTCAAAGTTCCCACAGGAAGTTTCTGGAAATTTACCAAAAATGTTCTGCCTCTGCAACCCTACTGATTAGTCTAATCTGGCTCATTGCACACGCTGTTCACGTGTCCTTGTTCTTCATGACATCCAGAGTGTCTCTCGTGTGTATCGAATATTGATGGATGTCTCTTGCTTCCCGTCACAGCCGCAGCCTGGGCCGTTTCCACTGCTCGACGTCGGCGTACGAACACGCCCAGTTCAGCGCCCACATAGGCGCGAACGCCTACAACCCCTATGCCCAAGCGGCGTCCCTCAAAGTACCTGGCTTGGACGGTTACCCTTGTTACGGCAGTCCGTCGGCCCTGCAGCAGGCTCTGCTGTCTCCGACGCCTTTGGAGTACCGTGTGGCGCAACAGCAGCAGCAGCAGCAGCAGCAGCAGCAGCACCACCACGTCACGCCCGTACTGCAGGGCCTGCTCTCGCCGCGCCACTCGCTGACCGGCCACGCCGACCCACGTCTGACACCACATGACCTCGCTAACCTGCTCAAACGCTCACGGCCTGCTGGTCCCGCCATGCCCAATAACAACAACAACCCTCCGCCACTTCCACCTCCTGAATACACTGACAATCTGCTGCTCAACCAGGTAAGAGGCATCCTGTACGTCTTAGTGGGTAATTTTTTATATTAACAGTTACAAAAGTAAATACTGTATAATTTTATTAGATTTAAACCTACTATTCGATTGACTGCAATCTCTCAATATCTTCTTCCTCTAAAGCTCAAGTGTACAAGTTTTACATATTTTAAATAAATGATTAAATTGTTTACATATCTGCATATCTGCTAATGTGTACATTGTGTGTGTGTGTGCGCAGGACTATAGCGACAATCTGCTGATGCTGGAGTCGACCCCACCCACAGCACAGGCTCCGCCCCAAACACATTACCATCACCACCACCTGCTGCAGATTCGGACTCCTCCCTCAGAGTGCCAAGCTCCGCCTCTTGCTCACTCTGAAAGCATGGAGGAGGACGACGTCAATGCTGCCTACCACGACGGCCTGCTGGCCAAAGTCACCACGACGACAGCGCAGAGGGGTAAAGACACGCACGCAGTATATAACATTGCCTTAAAGGGTCATAATATAGTGAATATTATTGTGTAAGTACTTCTCTCTTTCTCCCCTCTCTCCTCTTTCTATCCCTCTCTCTCTCTCTCTCGGCCTGTAGTGGTGATGGAGGCTGATCCTCGTCCTGTTCAGGGAGATGCGTATCGGCCCCGGGCTTCGCTGCAGCGCCATCACACCATCCAGACTGCTGATGACGCTTACGTACGTCCTCTCAGTCCCTCGTCTCGCGCGAGTTTATGTCCTGGGAAAACTTTACACCGTCAAATTTTGAGATTCCTATTTTCCCGAACTGAAATGTTTTTATTTTGTCATTTAGCCGCTATAATTTAAAATCAGGACAACATTGTGTTTTCTCTTTGCACACTGAATAGATTGGGCTCACTTGCAGATTTTCAAAAACATGTGACATTCTGTATGAACCTTAATGAAACCTGCAGGAAACCCAGGCGAAGATCATACTGCAAAAATATTACACAATGTTCTTAAGTGTCTATTTAACACTAATTATACATTTCAGCACACACTGCTCTGTAACTGAGTGTTCAGGGTTTCTTTCTTTGTGCTTCAGGATCAGGCAGAAATGTCTGGAATGAGCCTATTGGCCGGGAAGGCGTTAAGCTCCGCCCGCATGTCTGACATCCTCAGCCAGACGTCTCTGGTCGGAAGTCAGCAGCTGCACCAGAGGGAGGAGTCAGGTATATTCACTCATCCACACAACTCACTCACCCTTTCATTCATTCACTCACTTATCCACACAACTCTCTCACCCTTTCATTCATTCACTCACTCATCCACACAACTCTCTCACCCTTTCATTCATTCACTCACTTATCCACACAACTCTCTCACCCTTTCATTCATTCACTCACTCATCCACACAACTCTCTCACCCTTTCATTCATTCACTCACTCATCCACACAACTCTCTCACCCTTTCATTCATTCACTCACTCATCCACACAACTCACTCACCCTTTCATTCATTCACTCACTTATCCACACAACTCTCTCACCCTTTCATTCATTCACTCACTTATCCACACAACTCACTCACCCTTTCATTCATTCACTCACTCATCCACACTCTCTCACCCTTTCATTCATTCACTCACTCATCCACAACTCTCTCACCCTTTCATTCATTCATTCACTCATCCACACAACTCTCTCACCCTTTCATTCATTCATTCACTCATCCACACTCTCTCACCCTTTCATTCATTCATTCACTCATCCACACAACTCTCACCCTTTCATTCATTCATTCACTCATCCACACAACTCACTCACCCTTTCATTCATTCATTCACTCATCCACACAACTCATTCATTCACTCATCCACACAACTCTCTCACCATTTCATTCATTCATTCACTCATCCACACAACTCTCTCACCCTTTCATTCATTCATTCACTCATCCACAACTCTCTCACCCTTTCATTCATTCATTCACTCATCCACACAACTCTCACCCTTTCATTCATTCATTCACTCATCCACACAACTCATTCATTCATTCACTCATCCACACAACTCTCTCACCCTTTCATTCATTCATTCACTCATCCACACAACTCTCTCACCCTTTCATTCATTCATTCACTCATCCACACAACTCACTCACCCTTTCATTCATTCACTCACTCATCCACACAACTCTCACCCTTTCATTCATTCACTCACTCATCCACACAACTCTCTCACCCTTTCATTCATTCACTCACTCATCCACACAACTCATTCATTCATTTACTCATCCACACAACTCTCTCACCCTTTCATTCATTCATTCACTCATCCACACAACTCACTCACCTTTCATTCATTCACTTATCCACACAACTCTCTCACCCTTTCATTCATTCACTCACTCATCCACACAACTCATTCATTCACTCACTTATCCACACAACTCTCTCACCCTTTCATTCATTCATCCACACAACTCTCTCACCCTTTCATTCATTCATTCACTCATCCACACAACTCACTCACCCTTTCATTCACTCACTCACTTATCCACACAACTCTCTCACCCTTTCATTCACTCACTTGCTCACCTTCACTCATTCACATACTCATCAATTTTCACTCACACTGATTTGCAAAGTAGTAAAAACTGTGTGTGTGTGGGTGTGTGTGTGTGTGTGTGCGCATGCACAGTGTGTAATGTGGAGGACGAGCTGCACTCAGCTGCGTGTTATCCCTCCTCCTGCACCAGCGACATGCTGCTCACCTACAAACCCCAAGACCTTCAGTACAGCATGGAGCAGGCCGGCGTCTAACACTCCGGTAATCTGACGTGTGTGTGATTGGATTCTAATCATCTTTAGAAACATGTTTGAATACACTTAATATAAAAATCCATGACTCTCTCTCTCTCTCTCTCTCTCTCTCTCTCTCTCTCTCTCTCTAGGTGTGTGTGCAGTGTGTATAAAGCTCCATATCCGTCTCCTGTGTTCAGCTGCGTCATGCCAAACCTCCGTGTGTGTTTGCGTCTGTGTGTGTATGTTCGCGCATGTGTGTGCGTGCGTGCGTGCATGTGCGCACCCTCCAAGAAGAAGATCCCTCATCGTCCTGCTCTTCCCACCGATTGGACGAACCGGGTAACTCCTTCTGACTCCGCCCCCAAATGTTCATCTGCTCCTTCTGACTCCGCCCCTTCTGTTCTCGTCTACGTCACCACAGCGAGGCATCTGCACACAGTCTTATGTAGACACATCTGTATAAATATAAACACATTCTTACACACGCACACAGATCACACGCAAAGCCACAAACCCAAAGTATTTCACAAAAGCCTGTCCTTTCGGTTTTTGTTTTTATTTGTATTATTTTTATTATTATTGTTATTATTTGGAAGCGGGGGTAGCGTCCGCGATCCCTAACCTCCCCCCATCCGCAGCGCTACAATGGATCATTCCGGAGCAGCTCTGATAGCAGCCCAGCGCGGAGCAGTCTACTCTGATACGCTGGGGGAGAGGCGGACAGGCTCAGAGACCTTCGCTAGGACACAGGACGACCAGCTCTCATTCGTTTAGTCTCTTTCTCTCCATCATTTTTTTCTTTTCTTTTTTTTTTAATGGATTTTTATGGATAATGTTCACGTATGAATTATGATCATTATTATTAATTATTATTGTTATTGTTTTCTGTAAAAGAAGTTTTATGGTTATAATATTATAATGACTATTATTATTAATATTATTAAAAGAGAGGAAGAAAATCGGTGTTGCAAACAACAACAAAAAAAAATTTATCCTGCACTTTCAGTAAAAAAAAAAGTCAGCTTTATTTTCTTAACTTTTTTTTTTCCTTCTTCTTTTTCACTCCCTCTCTAATTCCATTCATTCCACCTTTCTCTATCCGTCTCGTCCGAGCCTCCTGCCCCCTCCACACCTTCATCCCCGGGCCGGTGCGGTGCGGTGCGGCGCAGTTTCCTCTTGTACAGTGACGCCGTGTAAAGACCGCTTCGTTTCTGTAAGCTTTCAGTGTTTCAGTACGCGTGAATGTTTTTATATATTTCTTTATCCGTATTTTTTCCTGTTTTTCTTCCTCCCCCACAGAGAGATGCTCGTTTATCCCACAGCTCGAGGAGTGTCGTTATTTTTATTTTGGGCTGCTTTTTATTTTATTTGTTTGCGCCGCACTGTCATGCCAACACATCACCTCACTTTTATATGTCTGTCTCTCTCACACACACACACACACACACACACACATATCGAGATTTGCATCCAACACTCCAGACGCTTGAATTTAACGCTCAGCGCTTATTCCAATCGTCAAGCGAAGTATTTCAAGTGCACTAGGCTTGAAGTGCACACTGCGTCTTGAGCTTCCCAGCAGCTTTTCACGCGCACTAGGTCTAAACGGGGAGGAGGTTGAGATTTGGAACACAACCGTAACGCTTCACTTTCGCGAGCTTGGAACGTGATTGGCCGAGAATTCAGCACTCGGCTAATAACAGGAGGAAAAGTGCACAAGACCTGGTGTTCAGACTTCAGAGATTTGGGAAGCGACCGTTTGCAAATGGACTGAACGTTGTGTGTGTGTGTGTGTGTGTGTGGTGGTGTTTTGCACCACGTGCCTTGTGTCCACGCCCCAGGTGCATGCTGGGTCATCGTTGATGAAGGCAGCGTTCTTGTGCTCTTCTATTTCTTTCTCTCTCTCTCTCTCTCTCTCTCTCTCTCTCTCTCCAAGTCATTTAATTTTATTCATTCTTATTTCCTAGTTTTATTTTTTGTTGTTGTCGTTTTTGTTTTTCAGTACAAAAAATACTAAAGTGCAACAACAAATGGTTAAAAAAAGAATTCCAAACAAACCGAGAGAATAATAAATATATATAAATAAAGAAATAATTCAAAAACCTTACATATGAGTGGTCTGTATTTCTGTGTGTGTGTGTGTGTGTGTGTGAGATATTTGGCTTTGTACTTTTTCCTTTACATGTCTTGTGTTGAATTTGTATTTATATATATAATTTTTTTATCACCAAGTTCTTTTTTTTTCCCTTGATTACATTTTCTTTTGATGTCTAAATTGCCACCTTTTGTTCCTCTCTTTCTTCTCTCACCTTTCTACTTTTTATTCATTTCTCCCTTTCTTTACCCTTTTTCTTCTCCCCTCAATTGTCCTCCATCCTGTTCGCTTCTCTTTCTCAATTCCCCATCTTATTCCTTTCTATTTTTCTTTCCTTTTTACCTTTTTCCTCCCCTTTGCCTTCCTTCCTTTATAGGAGGAAGATCTTCCACTTCAAACGATAGAAAGCAGATGTTCATGCATCTGCATGAAATATACTGACCATAAGATTGGCAGGTGACTTTTCAATTCCACCTTCAGTCTGTTTTTGCTGCTATAAAAACTCTCACTAATCTGAAGATCCTCCAGATTTAATTCCCAAGGATGTTGAAGTCAGGTAGTGATGGTGAGGAGGTCTGGGGTGCAGTCAGCGTTCACATTCAGGGTCAATAGGGTTGAGATCAGAGCAGGAAGATCTTCATGGAGCTGCTTTGTGCACAGGAACGTTGTCGTGATGGAGCAGATTTGGGTCTCTGATCCTCCATAAACGTCCTGTGTGCGATTGTGCGCTTTTGATTGAGTGAGGAACATTTTGGAGAAGATCCACATCTGTCCACATCAGTGTATTTGAATTGCTAAGTGGTATTGATGAAGTCCAGATCTTTAGAGTGTGTATCAGGGATGTGTTGCTGGTATCTGCCCGTGGCTCTGCACTGCAGAGGAGTTTTCAGACCAGAGTAATGGAGCACAAGATGATCCGGATCTGGGTTTCTGCACGCGCGTCAGTGGGGAACCGCATCTGAAGTGCAGCTCTGTGACTGGACCAGTAGGTAAAGTGACTGCATAGATTATATTAGTGCACGTCCCCCACACACACACACACTATAACTCGGATGCAATGCTCCATCGTTGCGTGTGCGCGCGTGCTGTACAGAGTGCATGAGCTGCTGCAGGCATGCATGGATCTTCAGACGGCTGAAAGACAACATCTGCCCTGAGGTATGTGTGTGTAAGTGTGAGAGTGTGTATGAGTGTCCATGAAATTACAGACTACACACGTATTCTAGAGTATGATTCACTGACGTCATCATGATGCAGTGCGCGTGCAGGTTTTGATGAAGGTGCACTGGTTCTGAACATCATGGCCTCCATCACTGCATCCTGCAACGTCCTCAGGACCTCCAACCGACCCTGATCAGTAGCGACAGTATTTTAGAAAATCAAAAATAATTCACGACTTATGCGTGTAATCGCTTTTGCGTCATGGCTTGTTTGTCGTTTTTGTTTTCCTTCTCCTCATCATCCCTCTCTCTTTCTCTCTCTCTCTCTCCATCCTCTCTCTCTTTCTCCATCCTCTCTCTCTCTTTCTCCATCCTCTCTCTCTCTTTCTCCTTCCCCTCTCATCCTGAGTTTGATGTTTTCTGACATCGAGCTGCTCTTTCACCATCTTTCTACAGCTTGTATAATTATGGATCATGCACTGTTCCAATCATTGTTCTGATCCAAAAACATTCCCTTGATGACTTCTTTTCATCCCCCTCATTCCCCCTCTCCATCCTCGATCACCTCCATGTTCATCTATAACCTGATGGTGTACACTACACTACATGGACAGAAGGTTTGTGGACACCTGACCATAAGGTTGGTATGTGCTTCCACAATTTTTTGTATTTTTTATTAAATCCTTCACTCTTCTGAGAAGATGTTCCTCTAGATTTTCTAGTGATTTGTTTGAGTCTTCATTTAATCACATGGGTCTAATCAAACTCTCCTGAGTTCACATTCAGATCTTCCACTCCAACTCATGTAGAGCATCAAATCCAGTTGTGTGCCACTGGAAAAGTTTGGTGTCCCAATAGTTTTGTCCGTATTGTGTACGTTATAGCAGCTATAAACGCTCGTTCCTTCAGCAGCTTTACGTTATTGCTTGTTCCTCAAGCAGATGTCTTCTGAAAACATCTGTACATGCCTGTGCTTTTTATTCTTTCTCCATTTATATATTTATTTGTTGTATTTATTCAGCAGCTCACGCACTCGTTTAACTGCCGCAGTCTTTATATTTAATTGGTGTACATTTATACGCATATATTACATGATCTACATATATTTGCATATTTATCAACACTTGTCAATTTGCATAATTGCTACTGTTTTCATGTTTATCTATGTTTATCTATCTCTCTCTCTCTCTCTCTCTCTCTCCTGTAGGATGGAGTTTGTGTGCATTAGATGGAAGGCGAGGTTCTCCGTCCTGCTCTTTCACACCTTTACTTGGGGATGGACAGGTGAGGATTCCAAAAACACCCTGTTTTCTATATTCTTTTGCTTTATTTTTCCTCTGACTCGCTCGCTGTGTTCGAGAACTTTGCGGAGGAGAACAAATCGAGACACTTGTCCAATTTTATCGCTCGAATCTTTCACACCGGTGGAAACAAAACAAACTGAAACGAGCAGTTAAACGCAGCAGGTTTGAACGAAGCTGCAGGAACATTCAGACGATAGAACAGTAGCAGCAGAAGAACGTTTTCCTTGCGTGTATCTGTATTTAGCACATTGTTGTTCCTCCTCAACAACTGTGACTCAACGGAACTCGGTGTAGAAACATCAATGTTGTTCTGCCTTCATGTAAACACTGTTCTTTTTTCAACCAGGACCAGGAGGGCAAAAGGAAGGAAGGAGAAAGTAGAAGGGAGGAATGAATAAAAAGAGGAAGGGAGTGAAGGAACACAGTAAGGAAGAAAAGGGAGAAGAAAGCAAACAGAAGAGTAAAGGGAAAAGGGAAGCAAGGATAAAAGGAAATAAAACCTAAGAAAAAAAAGCGAAGAAAGTGAGGCTTGAATAAACAAGGGAGGGATAGAATAAAAGAAAGGGAGAAGAATGTAAACAGAAAAAGGGAAGAAAGGAAGAAAAGGGAGAGAAGGAAAATAGGCAATAAAAGTGGAAAGGAAGAAAAAGGGAAGAAAGGGAGGAATGGATATAAGGGAGAAGAAAGCAAATGTGAAGAAAAGAGAAAGGAAGGAAGGAAAATAGGGGAGGAAGGAAAAGGGAAGGAAGGAAGAAAGGAAATAAAGAAGGAAGGAAAGGGGAGGAAGGAGAAAGGAAAAGTGGGAATGAAGGAAGGAAAAAGGAAGGAAGGAAGGTGGCTAACAATTTAGACATTGAAAGGAAGAAAGAAAGAAAGAAAGAAAGAAAGAAAGAAAGAAACAGATGCTCTTATGCTCAGATGTCCACAAACATTTGTCTATATAATATGTTAATAATTAAACATGGTTGTTTTTAAATATACAGGCCACGCACGGGCACTTGACCCCGCCCCCAAGATCGATGGACGCCAACACTCGGAGGTCACTGTGCAAGAAAACATCACTCATAGCTTTAATTGCCAATCAGAAGGCTGGAGCCCACAAGCCCCACCTCTTCTCACCTGGTTTCTCAATGGTGAGAGACAGAGTGAGGTTTCGGGGAGCCGGGGGCCGGGGCGGTTGGTGATGTCCTCGCAGAATAACAGGGGAACCATGACGTTCAGTTCGGAGCGAAACAGCACCTTCACCCTGCGGCCCAAGAAGTGGGATCGCGAGCTGGTGTGCGCCGCCTTGAACCCGTACGGTGGAGAGAGCTACAACGCCACCGTTGTCCTTAACGTTCAGTGTGAGTTCATGCGTCCAACATATCATCATCATCACATTTAGATATCTCTGGATGATCATTTGGTCTCAGCAGTAAAAGATCTTGGTGTGTGATTATTGACTCCAGGCTCATGTTGATAGCATTACCAGGATTCCTCCATCTTATAAATGTGGCTGAAATAAGAAATACGCGATGGTATCGAAAAGTTTCGAGACTGATGGTGTAACTGGTGCTATTCTGACCACCACGTCTGCGATTTCATCACATGCAGCAAGTCAGAACAAAAAGCAAACGTGAAATTCTGCCGTGGAGACGTTTGACACGACATACGACGACCGGCCGTTTTGAGAGCGAGAACGCTGGAAGAAGAAATTCGACCCCGAAAATTTCTAAATTGTTCGGCAACTCGTGCATGATGATGGTCGGAGAACGATCTCGCTTCCGTACCCAAACTACTCGCCAGATTTGGCTCCTGCGGACTTCAGATCAGGCTCGCGGTTTTGACACCATTGCGGACATCCGGCGCGAATCGCTAAAGGTACTTCTTTTGCGAAAAGAAGACCTTCAGGACACGTTCCAGAAGAACGCCAGGGGGCGCTGTATTGCTGTGCAAGAGGCAATTTTGAAGGTGATGGCGTGAAAACGTAGATCATTAAAATACTAAACCGTGCTGCTCTCGAAACATTTTGATACCACCTCGTATGAAGGCGTTAAAGGATGCAGAAAAAACAGTTTATGTCTTTGTTAAACCGAGATTGGACTGCGGTAACACTTTACTGTCTGGATGTTCTAGTAAGTGCATCAGTAGGCTTTAGTCAAGCCAGAACCAGCACTGAAGGGTCTCACGCCACAGTATCTGAGGCTACGTCTAGACTAATCCGGATGAATTTGGAAGCGCTTTTTTCCTTTTCAATCGTTTCACAGAAGTTTCTCATCCACAGCTTCTGAAGGCCAAAACTGTGAGTAAAAAAATGCGTTTTCAAATGAAAACATTAGTTTGGTCATGGCCTGGGCGAACGTTTGTTCTTTTACGATCCCCTACGCCTACTTTGATCAAAAGGTGCAGGCTATTTGTTGGTATCTCCAAAAATTAAGACTACAACAGGGGGTGGAGCTTTCTCTTATAAAGCCCCACAGTTCTGGAACAGCCTTCTGATTAGGGACTCAGACACAGTCTCAGTGTTCAAGTCGATGCTGAAAACATTCATTTGGTCGAGTCTTTAGTCCGCAGGTGTTCCTGAGGTAAAGGAGCAGATCAGGAGGGATCATGAATATCGAGTGTTTGGTGAACTGGGATATTTGGATGCTGTTTTTTGATGCTGGTGTGGAGGGTTGTCTCTTATCCCAGAAATCCCTCATGTCTGTGTTAGCGTTTGGCACTCGCTTTTAGTTATGTTGCAATAGCGAGTCTTACACCCTGATCAAACATCTCGATTACAGTTCAGCCGGAGATCCTGCGAGTCAACGCCCACTACAGTGAGACCGCTGACCCCGGGATCTCCCTGGTGCTCTTTGCATTGGTTCGCTCCAACCCCCCTGCCACCATCACGTGGGTGGATCAATCTGGCCAACTGGTAGCCAACACCACCGACTTTCTCATCCTGGACTCGCGGAGCTACCCCTGGCTGGCCAATCACAGCCTACAGGTCGTGCTGAGCAGCCTATCAGGAAACGTCTCACTCAGCGCCAACAACAGCCTCGGCTCTGCCCAGACCAACCTGACGCTCACAGGTACCCAATAAACCCAGAATTCATCCCTTTCCCAATCTGCAGTTAGATACGTGTGAATTTAACAGATCCTCAAGGAAAGTTCAGGTTGCTGTTTACTTTTCCTCTCACCCCAGAATTCCTGCAGTCTCGGGTGGAAGTGCCGGTGCTCGGGATCGTCACGGGCGGAGTCGCAGGCTTCGTCACGCTCCTCATCCTCACTCTGATGGTGCTTTGTCTTCTGCATAAGGACAAAACCAAAATCATCGGTACGATTATCTTTCAGCTGATCAGCAAAAACTGGGTCTAATCTTCTTTATTTAAGCAGGCGGTTTTTTTTCCATTTCTTTCTCTTTTTTTTCTTTCCAGAGGAACCCGTCGCTATTCCAATGACCCAAGACTGGTATGTAAATCCATCACTGTGGAATAAAAAATCTAATCTGAACTGTGTGTTTTTGCACAACATGCACGACATGTCTTTCTTTTTCAGTAACAGATCGGACCAAGCGCAGACGAACAAAGTGTATCTGCCTCGTGAGAACATGTCTCTGCCCTCCAACGTGCCGCTCAACGACCACAGCGCTCTGTGTAAAGGCAAGAACCAAATACAGAATATACAGAATCACATACGAGAGAATCAGAAGCCCAAAGATCCAAAACCGTACAGCAATAAACATTCAAAATACATAAAAAAAAATAAACCTATATTATTATATAAAGAAATATATTTTATTATTATATAATTATAAAATATTACATAAATATTCTATATATATTTATATATCATTTTATATAATTAAATGCAGTATAAATGATATAAAAACCAGTAATTGGATCGATGAAAATCGTAATCGTCAGTTTGGGAATTAAACGTAATTGGAATACGAGCGTTAAATAATTCAATATCAACCAAACAGGAATGAAACTGTAGCAGTCCTCCAGTACACCAGGGGTCCCCAACCAGTAGGTCATGGATCAGTACCGGACTGTGGATCATTCAGTAGACTTTAAATTAAATTTAAATCCAGTTGCAATTTTTTGGAGCTCGTACTGATTCTGCGTTATTTTCGAGTTAGATTTCCGTCATACTTTCGATGATGCGTTCTAATCGCTTCATCATAACTTGAAAATATCGAAAGTTCGAGACATCTACCCGGAGCCCTAAAGAATCAGTATGTGATACTGTAATTAGTTAATAATTTAAAATAACGGTAAATAATTGAGCAAATCAGATTATTGTATCGTAATGTACAAGCTGTACAGTATAAATAGATGCAGCAGCTAGGGGGCGTGTTCTGGTAAAATGTCCGGCGAAGCGGAAAAATAAAAAGAAGAGAGACAAGAGCTAAAATTGGGCTTCGAAACAAAACAAAAAAAACACGCCCTTACTCTGTCGAGAGGAAGGCATTTTACATCAGCGTAAGATCGAAAAAGTCGAACCATCGTAACCGCGGACCACCTGTATATGTAACAATTAAATAAATAATTAAATCATATAAAATGTATAATAATGTGCAAGTTATTGCACGCGACAATATACGTATGGCCCACCCCGTATACACAACGCCCCCCCCAGGCCCACCCTCAGGCCCACCCTCAGGCCCCCCCAGGCCCTGCGCTGGTCGTTCTGCACAGTAATATAACTTGTTTATTTAATGAGACAGTTCCTGCCCTTATTCTGACGCCGGGTCACGCTGTCGCGGTGTTGCCGATGTTTTCAGGACGACTTCCGAACTCCAGGCAGAACACTTTGACTCGGAAGACTAAAGAGGAGGAGGAAGAGGACCTCTCGTTGGCCTACGCCGCCAGAGGTCAGAGGTCACCGCATCTGAAAGTGTGTGTTTGAAAGCTACTTAGAGACGTGTACATTTTTTTTTTTTTTAAATCAGTGCAAACGTTTTGCTCCTTTCACTTTGCAATGTTTTTGTTTATGTTTTTTCTTTCAGGTTTCGCCAGATACCCCATGGTCGGTTACATCTACAAAGTAAACAGCACAAGCAGTGAAGAGATCTGGCTTTGATTGTATTACACACACACACACACACACACACACACACACACACACACACACACACACACACACACACACACTCATCCCATACTCAATTATCTCGCTAGATTTTAATACTAAAAAAAACAATATTTCCTTAATTTTTACTTTATATAGATTTTATATAAATGATGATATAATACCCAGATGCATATTCATAAATATAAATATAAATATATCGAATATAGAATTGTAATTTAACTATATTTATGAACAATTATTTTCCATCAAATTATAATAAATTGTTTCAATTAATATCCATTTAAAGTATATAAATGATATACTTCATTTTTTCCCATTTCTCCTCCTGGAAAAAAGAAAATGTAAATAAAATTTAAATAGAATAATTCTATAAATCATTGTTCTTATGCGAGATATTCAGATAAAAAAATATGGCTGCTGCAAAACATAAATATTCGAGATTGATTTTAGTTAAGCAAATAAATTAAAATATTAAAATCCCGGGGGCCGAAAAAACGCAATTTTGCAGCTTTTGTTGAGGCTTTAAATTTAAATAAATCAAACAAAAGAAAAAAATCATCTGAGATCTAAACTAATGGTATTGAGCTCATCATATCATATCACATGCCACCTCTCTGAAAAATCTATCAAAAATACTCATATAAAATGATATAGTAATAATGTAAGTTTAATTGAACGCCATGTTCGGGTACAGGGATTGTACCCGGGTAAAGCGTCATTACCCACAATTCTGTGCTGCTACGTGGAATGCTCCATGGTCTTTGTGTAAGAATGTGAATTAAATAAATACAGAAATAATAATATAATGATGAAAGTTATATTTGTAAGGATGAGCGGTTACACATGTATTTGTATATTTAAATGTATATTTGATGCATGTACATATACACGGAATGAACTGTATAAATCATGTATAAGTCCAGAGTTATTTATTAAAGGCAGGATGGAGAGATTCGGTTCTTCCCATCCAGCAGGAGGTGCTGCGAATCGAGACTCGAGTCTGATTTGATCGATGTCTGAACCCTTTCTGAGCTCCATAATACAATTATGTGCTTCCAGTTTTTTCCATAATATACATCGATAATTTGCTGAAATGATGTGGATAAATGAAACAGAATTTCAGACGTTATTTAAAAGTTAAAACTACAGTAAACATGTCATTAATCTGTGCGTCTGAATCACTGAATATAAACCAGAAAGACACAAAAACGCCACTTGTATTTGCACAATTGCCACATTTTGCTTTCAGGAACACAATCATACCAGACGAGACTCTTTGGAGACCTGAACCTGCTCCTGCAGGACAATACCCCTGTCCACAAACCACCTCCATGAAGATCTGCTGTACATGGGATTTCCACGCAGTTGAAGCTCTTCCTGCTATAGTGCTTCAACCCTATTGAACATCACCCCAGGCCTTCTCACCTCCTTCCCACATCAGTACCTCACTTTACTAACAACCTTGTGGATCAAATCTAGTGGAACATCTTCCCAGAAGAGTGGATTTTCTTATACCAGTAAACAGGAACCAAATGTAGAATATGATTTCCACATGACAATCTTATAGTCAGTGTCCGTAAACCTTTGGCTCAATAATGTATTAAATCTTTTAAAAGGAGTTTTATGGATCGTACAGGAGAGCAGACAGATCGCTAGATTCGTCCCACAGGAGATTTAATCATCACTGAATTATATATTGTTCACGGATGAAACACCAAACAGAACTGAAATGAAATCTGATTTCTATTACTATAAATCTAATAAATTAATAAATATGAATTGAATTTGTGAATAAGAACAAAACCAGATCTTCAGTAAACTGAATAATAAATCAGATACGCAGCTGAAGAACATGAAATAACTCCGGTTTAAGAACCAAAGAGGAGTGACGTTAAACTGCACAGGTGAGGTGGAACCCCATCAGCCAAATCTATAAATCAGAGTAAAATAAAATCAGCAAAACCTTTAAAAGAAACAGCGACGTGTCTGGAACACGTTAGTGGTTTATTCTGAACTGCACATTTTTTATTACTAGAATATAATAAGGTAAGAAACGTAATTATTATCTTCAATCAAACCTTTATCATAATAGAGATAAATATATAAATATTTTAGGATCTTGACAAAATATTGAACTTAAACATTTTGTATATATTTTAAGTATTGAATTGAGGTATTAAATGATATAAGCGCAGTTTGTGTCAAGTTTATTTACTGAAAAACAAAAAGTTTACTTAAATATATATCTAATATAATGAAATTGACTGTAATATAACAAACGTAGCTTCTTACAGTCAACTTTATTAGTAATGATAAAATTATAGAAGTGTATAAATTATACAAGTCATGTTTAAATATACAATAAAGAAAAAAACTTTTATGATCAAATGCACTTTAAGGTAAATGTATTCCTTGTAAAAGTAATGAATTTTCAACTAAAAAAACTGGAACTATAGTAAGAATGTAAGTGTGTTTTTTAGGTCAAATTATTGTGAAACATTTTATACTTTAAATAAGAAAATAATGTTCAAAAAGAAATAAAATTGAGATTATTTGACTAAATCCTGCACCTATAATGAACTTCAATGCACAAATCACAAATAAAATGAATACGTTCATAATTCAATATATATTTATAAAAAAAAAATAACTAACACTACACATAATAACTAATGATATAATATAATTAATAGTAATATTATTTTGTTATATTCAATATTTAATAATAATATTTTAATAATTCTTTCAAATTGCAAACGGCAAGAGGAAAATATTAAAAATGGAAAACATCTTTAGGTCAAATGCATCTATTTATTTATTTATTTATTTATTTATTTATTTATTTATTTTAACTGATTACTTCTCTTCTTTTCCCTAATATTTCTTTTTCATTTTAGGAATTAATTTTGGCAAAGAAACAAAAGGATCCATCAATAAAAAAAAAAAGAAAATGTTTAAATGCTCAAAATTATGATAAACATCTACAACCGGTTGGAATAATCTGTTTATAAGAAATCTGGAAAAAAAATGTCCATATTCTCAAGACATTTTCATAAGATAACAAACTTTAATTATCATTTATCAATACATTTATAGGTAAGTAATTAAACTTAAAATGAGAAAATATTGTGAATTTTAGAAATAAACTTTAAACTTTGGAAGTCAACTTAAGAACTTTGAAATAAACATTGAAAATAATATTTATAATATTTTTATATAATATATATATAAAAAATTTTTTATAAGGTCGTAAGTTTAACATTTGTTCCATATACAACTGTGTTGCTTTAGAAGTGTTTTGTGTGAAAATATTTCTCAGATATGATCTGTTAGCATGTGCGTGTATGTGTGTGTATGAGTTTTGTGGGAGACACACAGGTGCCTTTCTGTGGTGTACGGTTGGCGTACAGGAAGTAGTTTGTGGGATCTCGGCTGCTCTGAATCGATTGTGTAACACAGAAATGAGTTACTGCAAGCTGTCGGCTTCCACGGGGTAGAAATTCGATTTTCAACTTGTGAAATTCTCTCAGACTCTTGTTGTAGATGTTACAGAAAAATTGCACTCGCAATGAAATCAACTGTCAACAAACAGACAAAAGAAAAAAATGATTCTACAAACAAAGTTTTAATGAGAGCTTTAAAAATGATAATAAACCTCGAAAATGATTTGGGATTCTTTATAACACAGTGTTTATGTAATGAAACATCACCTTTATCATTAGATTCGAGTGTAAGCGCCAAACATGGCTCGAACTTGTGTTACACTTAGTGTGTATTTATCTGCCATGTTTTTTTAGGTTACTAACACACACACACACACACACGCACACACACACACTTCCTTTGTGTGTAGGAAGCACCCAAGTTAGAAAAATCGAAAGAGACTTCAGGGAAGAAGTGTGTGTATTTGGGGGGTAAGATACCCTTTTTATTAATATAATATAATACAATATACTAATATTATTGTTAAAACGGGTGTTTAGTTCTATTTTCTAATATACTGTACACTAACTGATGAAGACTTACAGGACATCTGTAGATTGATGGTATTATTATAGAATAATGTAATAAATTCTCATTTCTATAGTATGATTATGATGTTAAATATCAAACGGATCAACTTTACAGGTAAATTGTGAAATTCGATGTGATTACATCATCGCCATTTGTAGAACAGCTGGATTAGAAAGGCTTTAGTTTGATGTATTTGTGTATAATAATTCATCTCAGTAGGTTTTAATACTTGAAAAGTATTAAGTTGTATAATAATGAACATTTCAGTCAGATTTATTAGCAGGTTTTTGAGGTTTTCAAGCCGGAAAGAAACAGTGCTGCTGTTAAAATGGTGGATCGTAACGAGTCAAATGGCTTTGCTGCTTTTTTTTTTTGATTGTCCTCCATTTTGGTTCTAGAGCAACCAACCAACCAACCAACACACACACACACACACACTTGAACTACTTCTCAACTGTAATGCTGATGTGCATGAAGCAAGTCTAAATTTTTGTTCTTTTTAGCTGTAAATTAAGAATTCGGATCGAGATGAAGTGGAGAACTTTGCTCTTTCTTTTCACCTGCTTTCTGATGCAGAAAGTAATCTGTAAGTAGGACTGGTTTTTATTTCAATTCGATAAATTTTTATTTATACAGCACTTTTAAACAATGGACATTGTCCCAAAGCAGCTTTACAACAGATACATTTGTAATAAAAGGATGAATGTATAAGTTTAAGTTTGTTTTTCTTTTAATATTAACTTGAAAAGGTGAGATGAGGTGAAGAAAATGGTTAAAACAGGATTATAGGAGCACAATGATGTAGATTTTTATGCAAATAGACGGATACAGAAGGAATAGGTAAAGATCAGTAGGGATGAACGTATGAATTTATTTTAGATTTATTTCCATAAAGCTGATTTTTTTTTTCACAAATTGTTAAAAGTGCTATAGAGATAAAATGTAAGTATATCATTTAAAAAGGAGTTTTTTCAGATGAAAATTCATGCCATAAATATGACTTAAAAAAACAAACAAATACAATACATATGTATATAAATATATAGGAATTTGGAATTTTGTCCAAAAGTAATAATAGTGACTTATTCAGGTCATTATTGTTCGTGAATCTCGTTTTTAGTTGATTTATACCTCAGATATATAAATAATAATATCAATAATATAACATATGTATAAAAAATAAAATAAAGGACCTAATAAGGAATTTTTAAAAATACAAGGAGAAAAATTCTTAATATATATTACTTTCAAGTGCATTTTGAATTTCACAATAAATTCGATATTTTTGTGGGGTTTTTTTTGTTTTAGCCTTGAATTTTTAATTTGTTTGTAAAAAACAGGTTCATTATTTTACATTAAACTCACAATGTTGTAGATGCAGTGCATTTGTGATCAATTCTACTTTATAGGTTAAACCTGATTTCTGATCAGAAATATATCTATCAATAAGTAAATACGATTTTGTAATAGGAAAACACGTTTAAGAGACATAGTGGAAACTTTTTTATTAAACTTTTGAACGGTTATTTGTGTGTAATGTCTGTAAATGGGTTTAGTTTTATCTCAAAACTTCTAAAAACGCACTCAGTTTCCTGGATCTTGTTTAAATATTATTATAAATAAATATAACAAGCTAATAATATGTAAAAATGTCAGAGATAACATAACAATTCAATGACTTTTGTCTGATATTTGGTCTTATTGTAAATGTAATAAAAAGGTATAGAATATTCACTATTTAATAAGTACCAATTAAATAATTTTAAACTCTTTCCAGTGTGTATCATTGTGTAGATTCTGTTTAGAAAAACATGGCGTTTAACCATGTTAAAATGCAAATTTAATATTCTTTATATATAATTGTAAATATATAAAATTTATTTTTACTCAATAATTCACATATAAATTAGCAGGTTAAGAGTTACATAACCTCAAAGATGAGCTTTGTTGAAATGTTGGTGTTAATACAATGATCTTTACTGGGATCAGATAAAGTGTGACATCATCATCTTTTTTTTTTTTTTTTTTTGTCCACAGTTGGAGATGATGAGCCCATTACTGTAAAAAAAGGAATAGGCAGCTTTAAGTTCACATGCACTAAAGGAAACTGGGCATCAGATTGGGTCGAAAAAGAGATCACCTTAGACAACAAAGATGAAGATTCTGGAGAATATAAGTGTGGGGTGGAGAATAGTGATGAGAAAACTATTACAATTAGATTCAGAAGTAAGTTGCTTCATCTTCATTTGCACAACACTGTAAAACTGACACTAGTGATGCTTTAGAAATGCAGCGTCTGTTCTATTTACCAAATAATGCAAAGCTCAAATTGCAGTTTATTTATAAGTGGATGTTAATGTTCAAAACCTGTACGTTTATTACAAATATTTTTTGGTCATTAGCGTGTGACAACTGCATTGAAATCGACGCGCCTTCCTTGACCGGCATCATCGTGGGGAACCTTGTGACCACCTTTCTCATCGGTTATGCGGTGTATAGCATTGTTTCTCAACCCAAAGGCAAAACCTTCTCTGGAAACAAAGGTCAGTTGTGTTCAATGAGGAGAAAATCTTGAAGGCATGAAAATATTCTCTTGAATTTTTTGTTTGTTGCAGGTTTTCTAGAACATTCTATCAGATTCCCATAGTACAACAAGTTACATTCATAGATTTAGCAAAGAACATTTGCTTACATTTGTTAACCTGGCGAACATTAGCGATAAAGATGATAAACATTGTGATTAAATCTTCAACAAAGTTTGTTCATATCAGCCCTTTCTGTCAAGCTAGCTAGTGTTGGAAGTGAACACAAGGAACATTCTTGTGTACGACCTAAAATCCTCTCAGAAATCTCTGCAGATTAACGTATGTGAGTTTACAGGCTAGAACAATTATCATTCTATGAGTGAACCTGAAATATTTGTTATCGAGTTAATATAATCATTATTTGTGAATATGAGTTAAAATCCTCACAGGAAATTCAATAGATTTGTGCCTGAAATAATATATAATGTTAAAGTAGTGTGAATTATATATCTTGTCAGGTTATTTAATCATTTTAGCCTGGCTAATATTAGCAATAAAGATTATGGAAATTGCCTTCAAAATTTGATTATTGATTCATTTCAGCCCATAGTAGCGAGCAAGCTAATGTATTTGCACTAGAATACTCTCAAAAATCCACACAGATTAGTTGCTAGCTAGATTTAGCCTTGAAGACTATAAACATTTCTGGATAATGACCTAAAATCCCCTCAGATCTTCTGGACCTGTTAACCAGCTGCTCATTGTGAATCAGAATAAAATGTCCACTCAGAAATTTTGTCAAGTTAGCTGATTTTAGTTAGCCTGTCTAGGATTATTAGTTAAAATTATGGATATTATCTTAAAATCCTCTCAGAAATTCTTTCATATCTGCCCATGTTAGCAAGCTAGCTAGTGTTAGAAGTAAACAAGGTTTGATTTAAGATCCTCCTAGAAATCCAGTCAGATTTGCGATCTGGGATGTTAATAAACTGCTATGAATTTGACACAAAATTCTTTTCGAAATCTTCTTATGTTATCTTATATTTATTCGCCGGATAGCATTAGCGGTAATGATTGTGGACATTGTGAATACGCTTTAAAAATCCTGTGATAATTATTTTTCAGATTAGTCGATATTTAATGAATGTTGATGTATGTGATCTAAAATCCTTTCGAAATCTTTCAGATTAGCTCCTGTTAGTTACTGTAACTGACTAGGATTAGCAAAGACTGATAAACCTTAGAGAAAGTTATAAATCCTTTCAGAAATTTTGTCAGCGTAGCAGTTGTTAGCTAACAGATTAACAAGAAATGAAACAAGAAATAGACTCTAACGATAAATCACTTTGACTGATGTGTAAAATAGTGTGGCGTTAAACCACATGAAGTGGTATAGAAAACTTTTCAAGCTAATGCCTTTCTCTAAATGTATTTTTGTTTTGTTTTCTAGCATCAGACAAAGTAAATCTGATCCCCAACGGAGACAGAGAGACATATCAGGTATGAAGCAGGGATAAAGTGTTTTATATTTTGATTTGTTATGATTTTTTAAAACGTTTTTTACTTATAATAGACCCATTACAAATTCTTGGACAAAATCCCACATTAGCTTATTAGTATTCATGCTAACATGTATTTGGATTGATCCTAAGTTACACAAGGAAATGATCATTTAAGAACTTGGTACTTTTGTCTAATCAGTAGTTAGCTTGCTGATCGGATCCAGATCGCTCCGAGATTAGCGATTAGCGCTCCATGCAACGCCTGACAAAGGACATGCTAAACGCCTCTCTATTCGATCCTCACTGATAATATTTATTATAATGTTACATTTAATTTCTTTACACCTTTATAGTGTTTTGGATGATGCTATAAATGAAAACGTTCACATGTTGTACAAACATAAACCTTCTGCTTGTCTTCTCTCTTCAGCCGCTGGCTGCAGGTCAAAGTTCAGAGTACAGCAGGCTGGGAGTCCGAAAGAACTGATCATCCTCAGAATCATGAACCTCAGAGTTCAGATTTCAGTCGTCTCGTTTCATGGGAACCCCATCGATTGTTTGTATGAAAAGAACATATAATTGTATGCTTGCAATATATATATATATATATATATATATATATATATATATATATATATATACATTTATTTAATTTTTTATTTTTTTACGTTTGTTTGTCAGAGTAAAAAATGTATCAAAAAAAAAAAAAAGATCTAAAGTTAACCTAAAGGGGCCAAAATTTTGTGGACACCTGGATATCAGATGTGCCTCTTTTTGAACATCCAATTCCACATTAAGTCCTCAATTGCTGTCCACTTTTCAGGGAAGACGTTCCACTAGATTTTGTGGAGATTTGTGAGATTTCATTCAGCCACAAGTGTGTTAGTAAAGTCAGGCGCTGATGTAGGTGAGGCCTCCATCTTTGTGTGAACACTTCGGGGGAAAAAACCCCACACATGGCCTGAAAAGTCAGGTGTCCCAATACTTTTGGCAATAACGCAATAATTAAACTCGCTGTAAATATATGACCGTTGATGCCATGTGGAGGTTAAACATCGTAATCTAGAACATGACAAGTACAGTATATCTTTTATATTTGCCTTTTTACGATGATTTACGTAATCAAACTCTCCGGCTCGTGCTGTTACTATAAAATAATCAAACGTGAGTTGGCGTGATGAAGCAGAATTACTGTTAGCACCCTGAAGCTGATTGTTTTCTCATTACAGCATGTCTGAAAATGTCTTTTTTTGCTCTCATGCCACAGCAATTTACAATCTTTTTTTAATTGAAATTCAAACTTCAAAGTTATGACGTTTTGGAAGTAAAACTGAAAGCTTTAAGAGCTGAAACTGACGCCTGATGCGGACTCCTTCCGGAAACGTCTCAGAAAAACGCAGCTTAGGTTACATGAAGCGTCTTCTACACAAGTCTGTACGAATCCTTAATACAACAACGGTAATGATACGCCTCTAAATATTGCCAGGGAGATTGCGTTATTGAAATGAAGCTAGCATCTGACCAATCGGAATCCAGAATTCAGCAGTACTGTATCATAACACAACAACTTGGATAATTGATTTGATACGAGGGTCAAAATTTGAACATTATTTGTCCTGAAATTTAATCAAAACCTTTTTTTTTTGTGTGTCCATGAAAGATCGCTGGAATGTTTAGGCGCTACACAGGCTTAGGTGGTGAGTTTATTATATTAAAATGTTATGTATATAAAAATGTATTCAAATATATTTAATG
The DNA here is from genome assembly GCF_014805685.1 of Silurus meridionalis. NCBI lineage: Eukaryota > Metazoa > Chordata > Actinopteri > Siluriformes > Siluridae > Silurus > Silurus meridionalis. The sequence goes on along the minus strand of NC_060895.1, from coordinate 1,991,230 downwards.
AATCGACACAAAAAAGCAGCAAAAAAGATCTCGGTAGGATGAGTTGAAGTAGACGTCCACATGTAAGGAGATCGAATTGTTAAGAAAGTGGGCAGGTGAAGACGAGGCACAGTCTTAGTATATATAGTTTTTAGTTTTTTTTTATGGTGTTTAAGAGACACATTTATGTTCCTTTTGTTTCTATGCAACAGACTCAGTAATGTAACAGTATGAAAATTTCCTTTAACCAAACAAATCTTTAAATGTGCAGATGTTCCACTTTATTTGAAATCCTCCCTTAGCATGAAGAACAGCCTTGTGCACTTTCAGCACCCGGACAGTTCTTTTCTCCAAACATTCAGCTGAAATATTTTGTTGGGTCTTTTGTAAAACTCGCTAAAGATGTTCTTCACTAGATTTCTGGATCATCCCAGAGCAGTTCAGCAGGATTTAGGTGTGGTGACTGGGCAGGGCGTTCATGATAGGTATCACTTCAGATGATTGTTTGCTCTCTAAACAACACTTACAGAACTCGGACGTACGCTTCGGCTTATCACATATAGTGAAGTCTGATCCATAACCCAAACCATTAAGCTTCCACCTCGATGTGTGATTGTGGGGGTGAGGCAGTCTGATCACATCTTCTCTCCAGTTTTATGTCTCACACAAGTTCTTCTGTTTGGGACAAAAATGTCCCATTTGGACTCCACAGAACCTTCTTTTAGTCCAATCTTTACCCTCCAATTCTTGTGTGGTTCTGCTTTTTCCAGAGTTTGTTACATATAAACAAAAGCAACATGCATGCATCTCCAAAATGACAAGACTTTGTGTTTTCACACTTTTTTTGTTACAGACGCTGTGAATTTGCTTTGCATTTAAAAACATTTACACCAATTATTTTCTTTCGAATTCTAGACTTTTCAAATTCCTGCCGACTTCTTCACTTTAGCCTCAATGCTAATAAATAATAGCTATCAAGCTAATACCTGCATGCCTACTGACAAGTCTTTATACAGTTATTTACTTAATTATACAGTTGATCGGGTCTCCTGTTTTTATTTTTTAAATTATTATTTTAGATTTTCTTGTCTGTGAGGGTTTTTTTTCTGTATGTTTTCCTGCTCTTCTGATGCTCTCATCGATCATGATGAGAAGATGCCAGTCATGCGAGCGTGAGGTTTTGTAATATAATTCATGCGTCTTGATATTTTACCGATTCGATTACAATTGATGTGATATAGATATAAAAATAAATTAAAATCATTACTGTTTTATTTTGTGATGCTTGTACATTTAATAAAGCCGAAAATGAACATCCCATCTCAGTTCATTATTTAAAAAAATCTAAAACATTGTTTATGGTTCACGAATTTACTGTTGATAATATTTAATAAAATATACAGTAATAATAATAATAATAATAATAATAATAATAAATATTATTATTAAAATACAATTAACGCCATATATTTTAAATACTAAATAATAATTATTATTTTTATTTTATTATTAAAATGCAACCAAAAATTGTCATTTAAAATATCATAATATTAATTTAAAAGCAGCCACATATTTTTTTTTTAAATTATTTATTTTATATATATATTTTTATGTTTTTAATATTCGTTAATTGAAAAGCATCTGAATATTATTTTCTAATATTATCTTCATTCCTATTAATTTAAAACTTTTTTTGCTCCCAAAAAAGCAACCAGATTCTTTACATTTTTTAATATCTGTATATTTTGTATTAAAATGAAAATTAGAAAACTCTACCGAAGGTTACAATAGAAATTGTTCGTGATTGTTACACGCCACTGTGAGAGCAGTTTGGTGTTTTTATCGAGACAAAGTTTATCTTTAGCACTTGTGCTGCGGTTTTCCTTCATGAACCAAAAGTGAGCCGAGCGACTGTGAACCTTCAGCTCGTCACCAACTCACAGTTCAAATATACAACACCTAACATCCTGTGTGTGTGTGTGTGTGTGTGTGTGTGTGTGTGTGTGTGTATGTGCGTGTCTGAGAAAGACCCACAATCAGCCGAACACCCACATACCCACACACACACACACACCATTTTTCTCTTCTATCTTGTTATCTCTCCTGCACCACACACAGTGATTCTGATCATTAAAAACGAACCGAGGTCCACATTTAGAAGGTTTGGAGATAAACATCAGCCAGAAACCCTAATTTTGGAATCATGGAAATAATAGTAATTCGAACATGAACTGTAGAGCTAGCAAGTGATGCTAGTCATGACGCATGAAGATTAGCATGAATGAACACTTTTTTAAAACATTAGAACATGTATTGACGTCCCACCTTCTTTATTCTGGTGTTAATTACTTTAAATACGCTCCTAAACACCTCCAAGTCTTTGTCTTGCCTTTTTTGCTAGTTTTGCTAACTAGCTGATCTCTTTCTCTTATACGTCGGTCGCATGACAGCATATAATTAGTTAATCCGCAGGGTTGAACAGTCGATGTTGCATCAGAACCTCTCTAATTAATCATAGCTCAGAGCGCTGTAACTCCTGTATAAGTGCAGGACCCTGGAACAAACGGAGTTAATTTCTATTGTGCTTGAATAATAATTTCTCTTTGTCAGAATGAGTCGACCGCTATGAGCTGAATCAATCGAATACGGTTCATTAAAATGTATTGAAATTCCCATTAGGGATTCCACTTATTTCCGTTACGATCCGATACCAATATTGGATTTAAAGTCAACATTCTGACCAGACACTCAAACATGGCTGCCCTGGACTCTTACTTCTAAAACATTCTTTTGACATAAAGTTCAAGCTGTGACCATTTACACACACACACACACACACACACACACACACAATACTGTATGTAAACCAATAGTACCACAGTTGGGAATGGTCTTTTTTTTTATTACTTATTAATTAAACAAAACATCCTGCAAATCATGAAAGTCAATAAAAAAATTAAGTTATTATTCTTTCTGTGCAGCCTGGTACCAAATGATCCAGAGCCCGGTACCGGTCTCCAGTTTGTTCTCTTATTTCAAGTGACTGTTTTGGTTTTTAGAAATTATTAGAATATCTTTCTTCTCCTGAATTCACTTTCTTTACACAAACCATATTCAAGCCCCCACATCACGTTTCTACGTTCCTTTTTTTAAAAATAGGTTTTGTGAAGGAATGAGCGAATGCTAACGTTTTCCTCTTGGACTGATCGACGATCCCCAGATACGTGATGTAGATGTAGAATTAATCTATAAATACTAAAAAATACTTAATCCGGCTGTCCCTACTTCTATTTCTTGGAAAAAGAAGAATGAAAAATACAAATGATGCTTATTAATTAGGGAGTAGCTATAAAATTAGCATAAAAGTTCAAGGCATCTTGTTTGTTCATACATAACATTTTACACCATGTAAAAACAAACTTGAATGAAATTTACCTCAGAGAGAATTTTTGCCTTTGCGTTTTGCATACTTTGTAAAAATGTATTGACTGACTTGAGTTTGTAGAAGCCATTATTTTCTTTCAGGTTTTGTTGTGTTGTTTTGGTGGTAAACTGCATGCTAATATCTTCTTGCTAGCGAGGTTACCTGTGTCTGAGGTGGAAGTTAGCATTTAGAATTCAGGGCAAAAACTGGTCCAAACGGCACCAGCTGTACGTGTTAGAAGTGTTTTTCGAGTGACATTTCATTTTTAGGCCGAAAGTGACCCATCTGTACATTTTGCTCCATATAGTAAATGGTGTCAGCTCTCATTACAGTGGAGTCGTGGCTTCGTTTAGCCTTTAAATGTAGAAAAGATTGACTATCTGGACCTTTATCCAGAGGTCCAAATGCATTATGGGAGTTTTATCACGTGACTTCTGATCTGCGGTTTCCTTTCAGAACCAAAGTTTCAGTGCTTGACATACATTCAGATATAAAACACAAACATGAAAGGCACATACCATTAGCTTCACACACACACACACACACACACACACACACACACACACACACACACTTTTATTATTTATTATCATAATAGCAGTATATTTGAATATGACTGACTTTCCATTCAGCTAACACACACACACACACACACACACACACACACATTCTCACACACACACACACACACACACACACACACACACACACAAAGAGACTCATTTCCCGTAAAGGGCTGTGTGTAGTTTTACAGATAATGCTCCCTCAGATCACACACCATCATGCTAACATTAAAAGAAGACAGTGTTATAATGAGAGTGATTTCTGTGGTGTTTAAAAGTGATGTTGTGTTTAGGCCGTAATTTTCAGATTAGCTCATCCTAACTAGAGCAAAATACTAGTCATGCTAGTTATGCTAACATATGCGAACATAAAGCGTTGTGCTTGGAGAAACAATGCTGTTATGCTATCCTGTGTCATGTCCTGTAAGGCTAATATCATACTAGCTTGCTAGCGATAGCATGAAAATATATTCGTACTTCTTTTTTAAATAAAATGAAATCTCTTTTAGCCAAAACACCAAAATATGTTAAATATCATTGTGTCTGGTGTTATGGTGGAGTAATGGCTGGATTTAGCCATCACAAGCCATTACAGGAAGATCACAGATCCATCACCAGACCATCACATGGCCATTACAGGAACATTAAAGGGCCATCTGAGTACCATCATAGGGCCATAATAAGACCATCAAAGGGTCATTATAGGGACATTACAGGACCATAGCAGAGCCTTCACAGGGCTATTGTGGGACCATCACCAGACCATTGCAGGACCATCAAAGGGCAAACTGAGTACCATCACAGGGCCATAATAACACAATTACAGGGTCATTATAGGGACATTAGAGGACCATCATAGAGCCATCAGAGGGCCAATACAGGGCCATCATAGAGCCATTACAGGGTCATTACAGGGCCAATACAGGACCATCATAGAGCCATCACAGGGTCATTACAGGGCCAATACAGGACCATCATAGAGCCATCACAGGGTCATTATAGGGCCAATACAGGATCATCATAGAGCCATCACAGGGTCATTATAGGGCCAATACAGGATCATCATAGAGCCATCACAGGGTCATTATAGGGCCAATACAGGATCATCACAGGGCCATCATAGGACTACAAGAGGACCATCATAGGACAATCCCAGGAGCATTCTGGACCACTGCTCTTTTGCTATCGGGATTGCATTTGCCCCAAAAACAGTATCTGAATTAAGAAAAGACGAACAGAGTCTAATATCAGCAAAAAAAAAAAGTTCTTGTAACTGTAACTAATGAACCAGTAACCTAAAATAGACATTTTACTCTGTTCTGGTATTTGGTGTTAACGTAAACTGAAGCTCTTCACCTGCATCTTCATGACTTTTACACCACTCTTCTCACACACAATGTTCTGATCGGATAACTGCATGAATGTGCACCAGTGCTCCTAATAAAGTCCTAAGCGTTTGACGAATTTGTTTAAGGTTATCTAGTTATAAATTTTGGTCCCTTCGCTAACAGCGTCCTCGCAGCATCGTTTTTATTTCATATAAAGGACCCTCATGTCACTAAAACGTGCTACAGACATGACGGAAACGAGCACAAACATCTGAGGTTTCTTTTATTAGCCTGCTGTCAATAATCTGACACCTACATTCTGCCTCGTGCGAGCGTAATTTCCTCGACTTTAATCGTTTTTTCATATCTGAACATAGAACACGGTTCCAGCGTGGCGTAACTGACGCAGTACTGATGCTTTGATTCCCCTCGTATCAACTCGAATCAGCTCTGTTTCCAAGAATGAGTTTTTCCACTGTCTGGCACTTTATTTGTGACAGAAAATGAGGTGTTTCATCACACAGTAAATACTTCATGAATGATATTTATAATGCAAACGTGTCATTTGGGTACATTTGAGTTTATAACAGTCAAATAAACTGTGAAAATTCACATGCAAGTCAATTAGATTATTAAACTATAAGTATAAAATGTAGAACCTGGACTTTTTCGCATTATAGCCCTGACCCAAAACCTGGCCCAAGTGCATTATGGGAGTTTTGTCTGAAACTGATGCTTCTGCAGTTTCTTCTCAGAACCAAACAAAGTTTCACAGCACTTAGATCTAACATGAAAGGCACATACAAGAAGCCACACACTCATGCACATTTACACACACACACATAGATATTGTTCATGGTTTAAGGGAATACGTTTGGGTGTTTTTATTAATAATACTACTACTACTACTAATAATAATAAGGTTGGTGTGGGTGTTTTTTTTGTTCCATAGCTTAAGAAATCTTCTGATTTTACTGTGTTCCACAAGTCTCCGTTCTCGGCCCGTTCTCTTACCCCCTTTCTACAATGATTCACACACTTATCCCCAATATTCTCAAACTAAACTCAACGCAGAATTTCATTTATCTTCTCCCTTCACCCGGAAGAGGACGTGTTTCCTTCTTTAAACCATCTGTAGCTGCAGTATCGATTATGGTTAAACAGATAAAACTGAACTGAAATGTTCTCCTGATCATAAGGTGATGCTGCTAGTGAGGGTTGAGAGCTGGAATGATGATATCATGTGAATATTGCAATCATTTATAAATAATCACAACACACATTTCAGAGATGTGTCACAGGTTTCATAATGAAATTTGGGCATTTTCTGAAACTAAATGCAGACAAACTGGAAACAGCTGAAATGGAATGACTAAGTGATAGAAATGTTTTCCTCTCATTTGTTTTTTAAATCTTTTGAGTTTTTTTTAATTAGGACACAAAAAACAAACAAATAAAAAAAGAAAAAAAAAAGAAAGAGGAATCAATAAGTAAGTAAGTAAATCAATGAATAAGAAGATAAAGAAATAAATAAAAAGTTAATAAAAAAAACAAAAGTAAGAAATAAAGAAAAATAAATAAATAAATAAAAAACCTTTTTCTCCATAGATTTTCAGAAATGTTTTTTTTCAAATTTTTAAAAATCTAATAATTTTTTGGGTATTTTAAATTGTTTATATATTTTTATTTATTTAATTGTTTCTATTTTGTCAATCAAATACAATATTTAATCATTTAAGACTAAAAACATGTAAAACTAAAATGCTTTTGTAGCAAATCCATTTGATAAAATGTTAAGAAAAATATTTTTATGTTAAGAAAATACCAGAAATATTCATAAACGTTTGCCTGCATCTTTATTGCACTTTACAGCTTCATAACAAACAGCATTAAAACACAGCACATGAATTTACATATTAATGGTTTAAAAAACAAAAAAACAAGATACTGGAAAAAAAAAAAGCTGAAATCAGTCCGAGTCAGTGTGCGTCGGTCAGGGGATTATTTTGGAAAACAAGTTGTGGAACTGAAACTTGACGTCCCACAGAATCGATCATGTTAATATTTCCAGTACGATTCTGGTAAACGTGGCGAGCGTGACTCTGTGTGAATCAGCTGAATTAGCTTTCTTTCCACTGAAACTCAGTGAAGTCTCAGTGAATTCTCAGTAAACTCCCAGAGACTTTACTGAGACTTTACTGAGACTTTACTGAGGCATCTTATCAGCCTTTATAAGCAAGCAAGAAAGAAAGAGGAAGAATGGAAGAAGGAGTAAGAGAAAGGGAAGAAAGCAAAATGAAAGAAAGAAAGAAAGAAAGAAAGAAAGAAAGAAAAAGTGGACGAAAAATGGAAAAAGGAGGAGCAATTGATGAAAGAAAAAGAAAGAGTAGAAAAGAAAGAAAGAGGAAGAATGGAAGAAGGAGTAAGAGAAAGGAAGAAAGAAAGAAAGGAAGAAAGAAAGATAGAAAAAGAAAGAAAGAAAAGAGGAGGAAGAATGGAAAAGAAGGAGGAGTGAAGGAGGAAAGAAAAAGAAATATAAGGAGGAGGAAAGAAAGACAGAAAGACAGAAAGAAAGAAAGAAAGAAAGAAAGAAAGAAAGAAAGAAAAGAAAGAAAGAAAAGATTTCACAGTCTGCACAGTAAAGGAAATCAGTAATAGAGAGAAAAAGAAGTAGTAATGAGAGAGAGAGAGAGAGTGTGAGAGACTTCATTCTGCATCCAGGATTCATCATCAGTGTATCAGTCAGGAGGAATGTTCTAGTAGCTTCCAGAATGTTTTACATGAGCGTTACATGTCCAAGCCGCACTATTCTCAAGATCTGCCAACTATAGTCACTGAGCTGACGTGTGTGTGTGTGTGTGTGTGTGTGTGTGTGTGTGTGTGTGTGTGTGTGTGTGTGGGTGTGTGTCTGCGCTTGTTAAAATGCTGATAACTCTGCATAATTCTGCAGATTACAAAAGGGTTTGTTTTTGCATGATTGATTAAATATTATAATGTAAGTTATTAATCACACACACACAAACACACAAACACACACACACACACACACACACACACACACACACACACACACACACACAAATCTCACTGGTGTTACAAAGAAATTGGAAGTGATTTAAAGAGAGGAAAAGAAAGAAAAAAATGTGTTTAATATTTGGATTAAAAAATTACAAACATTTAAACATTTAACCACAAAAGGATAAAGAAAGACATGAACTTCACAGCACATTAATAAAGCATTACATCATTGCTTTTAATATGCTAATTATAAATATGTGTATGAATATGTGTTATATAGTTTATTTTTATTTCATGATGAATTATTATCTTATTATATTGCCAATATACTGCAGTATATAGTGTGTGTGTGTGTGTGTGTGTGTGTGTGTGTATGTGTGTGTGTGTGTCTTTGGCATGTATCAGATTGTTTCATTACTTTAAATATTGTGTGTAATCAATTTTACTGTGTGTGTGTGTGTGTGTGTGTGTGTGTGTGTGTGTGTGTAAGGTATGTGTTTGTAATACAGGAGGATGATTACAGGTTGATTATCGGTGGGCCTGAGCGTAAATGTCGTTGGAGCGCGTTGCCGGGTTCAGGGGCTGCAGAGAAAACAAACAGAAAAGAATCAGAATAAAAGATTAAACATTTTATTTACATTTTTATTGTAGAAACGTATAAATGTATAAAGTACATCAGAGCTGTGATCAGTAACACACTCACTAGGGTCCGAAGCTATACTTGCTACACAGCAAGAAAAAAGAAAGAATGTGAGCATTTCAATGAAGAAAAGAAAAAAGGAGGAGTTAATGAAAGAAAGAAAGGAAAAGAAAGGAAAAGAAAGAAAGAAAAGAAAGAAAGAAAGAAAAACGAATGAATGACGAGAAGAAAGAAAGAAAAACAAAGAAAATGAAGACAAAAGAACAAAAAAAGATGAAATAAATAAAAGACAGGTCAATAGATAGATAGATAGATAGATAGATAGATAGATAGATAGATAGATAGATAGATATATAGATAGATAGATAGATAGATAGATAGATAGATAGATAGATAGATAGATAGATTAAAAAAAGAGGGCAATACCAACAATAAATATATACACAGGAAACCGTAGCTGCTGATTGGTTGGCTGGAAATTGCATTATGACATCACAAGAAATTCATATTCAGGAATATTAAAGCATTTTACATGAAACGGTGTGAATCTTCAAAATCTAAACAATGTGAACTAAAACCAGCGCGAGGAATAAAAATCACACACACACACACACACACACACATTACCTGGTAGTCCGCTTCAGGAACTGGGGGTCCTCTCCCCGGACCCCGTGCTTGACGCTGTTTTGCAGCTGTAATGCAGAAAAACATTGTTGAATATTTGTCTATTTGTGTGCATGGTAAAGTGTGTGTGTGTGTGTGTGTGTGTGTGTGTGTGTGTGTGTGTGTGTTACCTCTCTGAGGAGCAGCTGCCTCTTTATTTTTGCAACAGAAGTAAATCAGCAGCACGATCCCGAGTGTGAACAACACGTCTCCAAATATTATTCCAAAAGCCAAAATCATGTTCATATCGTAACAACCTTCACACACTGGGGGGAGGAGGGGGTCGTAAACACACATTAACTACAAAAAATAACACTTCAGAATTTCTAACACAAAATTCCATATTCTATATACAAACTTTATAAACAATTCAACAAAGTCTCTTATATTGTGTGGTTACACAACAAATCCCATAAATCGTGTCCCAAAAACACAAAGTTCCATAAATTGTGTTACTGTGTGACTAAAAACACAAAAAATCCCACAAATTTGTATATATTGTGCTGTCGTGTGATAAAACAAACAAAACAATCCCACAAATTGTTTTCAATTGTGTTGTTGTGTGATAAAACAAACAAAAAAAAACCCCAATAAAATGTGTTAGTGTAACTAATTATGTTTATTTGTGGTGTTGTGTGACTACACACAAAGAGTCTTCAAATTCCAATAAATTGTGTTGGTGTGTGATTAAACACAAAAAACAATCCCATAAATTGTGTTAAATTGTGTTGATGTGTGACTACACACAAAAATTCTTCAAATTCCATTAAATTGTGTTGTTGTGTGACTAAACACACAAAGTTTGTGTGGTTGTGTTGTCACAACTAAAGACCCAAAAAATATCCCGTCATTGCATGAATTGTGTTGTTAATTTGTGTTTTTATGCTAGTAAACCCCAATACTATTTTAGTGTAACTAAACACACACAAAAATTTGTCGTGTGACTAAACATACCAACAATCCCATGATTGTGTTAAATTGGGTTGTTGTGTGACTAAACACAATAAAGTTTGTGTGGTTGTGTTGTCGCGACTAAAGACCCAAAAAATATCCCGTCATTGCATGAATTGTGTTGTTAATTTGTGTTTTCATGCTAGTAAACATGCGGCGCTGGTTTGGGGGGTGTTTTCCAGGTGTGGGATTATCGGAATTATTTTTCCCTCTGTGTTGTTTCCTGAATGGAAAATGATCTTGTGTGATTGAGGTGCACTCTTACCCTTGGCATGGATGTAGAAGTAATGCGTTTTCTCTCCATATTTGCAGGAGTACATTCCATTACTCTTATCATTGTAATCATCTAAGACCAGTGAAGAGTCTGTTTTATTTGGTTGAAAAGTTTTATCTTTGAACCACTCATAACCGTCATCAGTATCTCCAATGTTACAGGTCAGTGTGACTGTAGTTCCTGAGAAACTCACGTACCCTAAAGTCAGAAAGTCGAAACACACACAAGCCCATCAGTGAGGATGCTCACGCTCACGTTCGAAGCCCTAGAGCACATTTTTCTTCTTCCACATCACGTGACCGATCGCTGCTAAACGGAAACGTGAAAAACTTTGCTGCAAACGTTATTTAATCCCTTTAACCTACACGAGTGCGTTCCTGAGTGCGTTCCAAATGAACGGACAGAAGAAAAACCTATAGATTTGGTGTGTTATGAAGCTCAGTATACTGCAGGCTCTGGGTTCGAGATCTGCGTTAGAGGAACGTCGGAGGAATCGGTTGAAGGCTCTGATGTAGATTGTTTCTAGGAAGTGAAGAAGCCTGAATAATTCACCAAAAAAACTAAAAATTCTGAAATCCTTGTAATATATTTTATAAAAAGGATTTCTAAAAGCAGCACACACACACACACACACACACACACACACACACACACACACACACACACACACACACACATATATACACATACAGTCATATACAGAATGAACATTTTTCAATGAATCTGAATAAATTATTAACCACAGAAATTCTTTACTATTGTACAAATCCTTTAAACTTTAACATCAAACAAATTCTTGATAAACTTTCATTTTCGTTTGTTTTTTTTTTGTTGTTTTTTTACAAAAACACATTAAAAGCTTTAAGCAAACAAATGTGTGAAATTGCAGCATGAAAAGGCGTCTCGCTTTACCGTTTTGCGCAGCCGCGATCGTAATGGCGACTGCGAAGAAGAAAAAGACGTAACCCACTTGGCGTCCGTTCATTTTGTTCGTATTTTTTTACTTTTTCGCGTAGCTGGAGAAATTCTCTTTTTCTAAACTATTAATACTTTCAAACACGTACACAAACAGAACCAATTTTAAACTAAAGATTAAACTAAACTCATTACGTTTGTCTGAGACTTCTACTGCCTTGACTGCCTTCTACTGCCTTCTACCCTTCTATCTCCTCTCTCTCTCTCTCTCTCTCTCTCTCTCTTCCTGTTACCATTTTACAGGAAGTAGAAACCATCAGAAGCTCAGGGTTTCATCTGCACCTGTCACACAAACATGTTCGTAATTCATGAATTGTTCTTTTGAATTTGTACACCACAGCGTTCCAGCGTTCCAGCGTTCTGGATTCTGATTAAATTGAGGATCACACTGACTAATGTAGCTGTTTGACGATCTAAAATGTAACTAAATGTGAAAAAAGTCACGTTTTTTAATAAATAGCGAGTAATAATCAGTGCAAATGGACGAAGCGTAGCACAGAAGCACCACTGGGTAAAGTGGTAAATGACCTGCTCTTGGTCTCTAAACAGGATCATGAAATCCTTCTGGCTCAGGTTTTATTTAGCAAATCGTTATCAGTTTTTAGATATAAATAATGACTTCTCCACACTAAAGTGAAGTCTGGTGTTTTTACACCGATCATGGATCCTGCATCTTGATAAAAATGTTTATAAAACCTAGTATTAGCTTCCACTGTTATGCTAATGATATGCAGCTGTATGTTATGTTATAATTCTGACAAGATGGAAGAATTTTTCTTTGGACCCTCTGCAGCTGGAAGCAAGTTCCTATAAGGTCCTTCTGTTTCAGTAAAAGATCTTGAAGTGATTATTGACTGGAGGTTCTAGATTGCTCTAAATAGTCCAGATTACTGCAGCATGATCTCCCAGTAGAACAAAAAGTTTTGACCTCATCAGAATTTTAAATCTTATAAAAAACTGCTTCTTAAATATCAAGCGCTGAATGATTTCAAGCCACAGTAAACTTTTGGTTCGATATCTGGATTAAAGTTCTCATCAATTGGAAACCATTGTTGCTGCTGAGAATGGTCTTCATTTGATACGTGAAAAGTCTGTGCATGGTTCTTAACACTTAGGAACCATGAAGGCTGTGGAATTGAAATCAATATGGCTTCAATCATCATGAAGAGTGTTGCACATTTGGAGTATGGTTCCTCTCAAGGTTTCTGCCTTCTCAGTATGAGTGTTTCATCTCCACGATCACCTCGACTCACCCGTAATGGATAAACTCATAGAAAATGATTTGAACTGAAAAACAAAACCAACTTCAGACTTTAACTTCGTTTCATTACGTCATTACTTTTCTCTATCTGCATGGCATGGAGTGATTTATTTATTTTTTTGTCACCAAAATATTATATCAGATAGTGACATCATAAAAAAACCTTTCAGGATCTTTGCTTTTTCTCTGACATGTTTTGGCAAAACTTTAAAATTTTAAGAAGAGTTCATTATGAATGTTTTTCTTTTTATTATATTTTAAGATATATATGTTTATTTCACAAACTTTCCACAATGAGCAAAGAGTTTTATTAAACTATCTATGTGGAAAGCCAATGACATTACCAAAAATATATTAACTCATCAATGGCTTGTCATATTGACCCTCTGGCTCCATCTCCAGGTGGAGATACAAACTCAATCCAAGTCTAATTTATAATATAACCACTATCCCGAACTCTAACACCAACACCAACACTAACCCTAACACTAACTCTAACACCAACCCTAACACTAACACTAACACCAAAACTAACCCTAACACTAACTCTAACACCAACACCAACACTAACCCTAACACTAACTCTAACACCAACCCTAACACTAACACTAACACCAAAACTAACCCTAACACTAACACTAACTCTAACACCAACACTAACCCTAACACTAACACTAACACTAACTCTAACACCAACCCTAACAGTAACACTAACACCAAAACTAACCCTAACACTAACTCTAACACTAACTCCAACACTAACACTAACACTAACACTAACCCTAACACTAACACCTAACACCAACACTAACACTAACCCTAACACTAACACCAACACTAACCCTAACACTAACTCTAACACCAACACCAACACCAACCCTAACACTAACTCTAACACCAACCCTAACACTAACACTAACACCAAAACTAACCCTAACACTAACACTAACACTAACTCTAACACCAACACTAACCCTAACACTAACTCTAACACTAACACTAACTCTAACACCAACCCTAACACTAACACTAACACCAAAACTAACCCTAACACTAACTCTAACACCAACACTAACCCTAACACTAACTCTAACACCAACAGTAACACTAACAACAAAACTAACCCTAACACTAACTCTAACACCAACACTAACCCTAACAATAACTCTAACACTAACACTAACACTAACACTAACCCCAACACCAACACCAACACTAACTCTAACACCAACACTAACCGTAACACTAACCCTAACACAAACTTTAACACCAACCCTAACACTAACTCTAATATCAACACTAACATCAACACTAACACCAACCCTAAACCTAACACTAACCCTAACATGAACACTAACTCTAACACCAACACTAACCCTAACACCAACACTAACTCTAACTCTGGCCCTAACACCAACACTAACCCTAACACTAACACTAACACCAACCCTAACACTAACACTAACTCTAACCCTAACACTAACCGTAACTTTAACACTAACACCAACACTAACTTAAAACCATCCCTAACACTAACCCTAACCCTAACTCTAACACCAACACCAACACCAACACTAACACTAACACCAACACTAACTCTAACACCAACCTTAACCCTAACCCTAACACTAACCCTAACACCAACCCTAACTCTAACACTAACCCTAACACTAACCTAACTCTAACACTAACCCTAACACTAACTCTAACACTAACTCTAACACCAACACTAACTGTAACACTAACCCTAACACCAACACCAACACTAACCCTAACCCTAACACCAACACTAACCGTAACCCTAACACTAACTCTAACACCAACACCAACACTAACCCTAACACTAACTCTAATATCAACACTAACATCAACACTAACACCAACCCTAAACCTAACACTAACATCAACACTAACACCAACCCTAAACCTAACACTAACCCTAACATCAACACTAACCCTAACACCAACACTAACCCTAACACCAACACCAACACTAACTCTAACTCTAGCCCTAACACCAACACTAACTCTAACACTAACACTAACTCTAACACCAACCCTAACACTAACCCTAACTCTAACACCAACACCAATACTAACCCTAACTCTAACACCAACACTAACACCAACACTAACTCCAACTCTAACACTAACTCTAACACTAACACTAACACTAACACCAACACTAACCCCAACACTAACACTAACTCTAACACTAACTCTAACACCAACAGTAACCCTAACACCAGCACTAACACTAACCCTAACACTAACACAAACCCTAACACCAACACTAACACTAACCCTAACACTAACTCCAACACCAACACTAACACCAACCCAAAACCTAACACTAACCCTAACATCAACACTAACCCTAACACCAACACTAACCCTAACACTAACAATAACTCTAACATCAACACCAACCTTAACACTAACACTAACTCTAACCCTAACACTAACCGTAACTTTAACACTAACACCAACACTAACTTAAACACCAACCCTAACACTAACCCTAACTCTAACACTAACACTAACACCAACACTAACACTAACTCTAATATCAACACTAACATCAACACTAACACCAACCCTAAACCTAACACTAACCCTAACATCAACACTAACTCTAACACCAACACTAACCCTAACACTAACAATAACTCTAACATCAACACCAACCTTAACACTAACACTAACACTAACTCTAACCCTAACACTAACCGTAACTTTAACACTAACACCAACACTAACTTAAACACCAACCCTAACACTAACCCTAACTCTAACACCAACACCAACACTAACACTAACACTAACACCAACACTAACTCTAATATCAACACTAACATCAACACTAACACCAACCCTAAACCTAACACTAACCCTAACATCAACACTAACTCTAACACCAACACTAACCCTAACACCAACATTAACTCTAGCCCTAACACCAACACTAACCCTAACACTAACACTAACTCTAACACCAACCCTAACACTAACCCTAACTCTAACACCAACACCAACACCAACACTAACCCTAACTCTAACACTAACACCAACACTAACTCCAACTCTAACACTAACTCTAACACCAACACTAACCCTAACACCAACACTAACTCCAACTCTAACACTAACTCTAACACTAACTCTAACACCAACAGTAACCCTAACACCAGCACTAACACTAACCCTAACACTAACACAAACCCTAACACCAACACTAACACTAACACTAACTCCAACACCAACACTAACACCAACCCAAAACCTAACACTAACCCTAACATCAACACTAACCCTAACACCAACACTAACCCTAACACTAACAATAACTCTAACATCAACACCAACCTTAACACTAACACTAACTCTAACCCTAACACTAACCGTAACTTTAACACTAACACCAACACTAACTTAAACACCAACCCTAACACTAACCCTAACACCAACACTAACACCAACACTAACACTAACTCTAATATCAACACTAACATCAACACTAACACCAACCCTAAACCTAACACTAACCCTAACATCAACACTAACTCTAACACCAACACTAACCCTAACACTAACAATAACTCTAACATCAACACCAACCTTAACACTAACACTAACACTAACACTAACTCTAACCCTAACACTAACCGTAACTTTAACACTAACACCAACACTAACTTAAACACCAACCCTAACACTAACCCTAACACCAACACCAACACCAACACTAACACCAACACTAACTCTAATATCAACACTAACATCAACACTAACACCAACCCTAAACCTAACACTAACCCTAACATCAACACTAACTCTAACACCAACACTAACCCTAACACCAACATTAACTCTAGCCCTAACACCAACACTAACACTAACTCTAACACCAACCCTAACACTAACCCTAACTCTAACACCAACACCAATACTAACCCTAACTCTAACACTAACACCAACACTAACTCCAACTCTAACACTAACTCTAACACCAACACTAACCCTAACACCAGCACTAACACTAACCCTAACACTAACACAAACACTAACCCTAACACTAACTCCAACACCAACACTAACACCAACCCTAAACCTAACACTAACATCAACACTAACCCTAACATCAACACTAACCCTAACACTAACATCAACACTAACACAAACACTAACCCTAACACCAACACCAACACTAACCGTAACACTAACCCTAACACCAACTCTAACACCAACACCAACACTAACCCTAACACTAACTCTAATATAAACACTAACATCAACACTAACACCAACCCTAAACCTAACACGAGAAAAATGGTCTGAATATGACTAGCATGCTAGCACCATGCATAAACTGTTGAACAGTTATTACAAATTAAAAACACACCAGTGAAGAAAAAATAATTCATGTTGAATGTCATCTCCATCTGACAGTGAGTTGCCTTGTGTTCATCTTTTTGTTTCCTTCAGGATGCAAACCAACAACGTTGTCAGAGTGAAGTTCAAAGATAGTAAAAAATATATATTTTCTTCAAAACCTTTGACGTTTCAAACGTTTTTGGAATGTGGTAAGAGGAGAAACATTAACATTGTTAATATCATTAATACGTTTCCTTCTAAAAATGTTAATACAGTGGAACCCGGTTATCTCGCCCTTGGTTATCTTGACAACCCTATTAAGTCAACGTTTTTGAAGTGGAACCGCCAAATTCTCGCTTTTTCTAAGCATTTTTTATCGGTTATGTCGATCGGTACATGTTTTTATGTTGCCGAACCCTAATATCTCGAGCACAAGGGGGGAAAAATTTGCCATTTAACGTCGGTTATCTCGGTGCAGCCGCAGAAGAACTCGGAAAAATCAAGTCTTACAGCTGCTACAGGTGTTTGTATTGTATACTGGTGAATCTCTGCTGTTAGTTAGTGCTAGTGTTCGTAGTGTTAGTAGGGACGCGGCGCAGCTTTGGGAAGAAAAGAGCAGCCGTTGAGAGAGTGCCGGTGGGAAGACACGTACCGGGATACACATGCGCGATAACAACGACCGCCGTGAACCAACATATACCAACAATAACGGACAGTGAGAGTGTGGAAGTTTAAATAGGAGCTGGTGATGATGATAAACGAGCACCATATGTGCGCCATTGAAGCGGAGCTTCAGAGAAAGCGGCCGAGAAAGCACCTGACACGCTGAAGGGGGCCGAAGGGGGCGTGGCAGGTGGATTCCTGACAGATAAACATGTACTGTATGTATTTTTATAGCATGACTTCATCAAGCAAATCGCGGCAACGCTGTTGTGTAAAAAACCCTTCAAAAACACGTTCATGTACATTCTCATTTATTAACGCACATCATGTACATAAAGAAATTTCAAGCACGTTAATATATTGCCGCCATTTTGATTTTTGTTTATCTCCATCATCGGTTACCTCGATGCTTTTTGGCGACCCCCTAGGACATCGACATAACCGGGTTCCACTGTTGTATAAAACTAAGTTTATGGTTGTATCTTATGGGGTATAAAAATAACTCTAACTTCCTTTGGCATTGCTGGATTTTGTTAATTTGGCAATAGTTTGTCATCCTTCAGTTGGCAGGAAATTTGATCTTCCTACAATGGATGTGAAAGTCTTTGATGACTCGAAGACAGAGGCTGATGAGGAAGCACTTGAATACCTGCTGACACGACCAGACCTTGTGTCCTAAAAATTTTGATCAAAGGCAAAGAATGTTTTGATGGTAAAATGTTTTACATGCTTATACATTTTTGTGTTTATTTTCAGCAATACTCACCGATTTATCAGAGTCTGACGACACAGCAATTTTGATTAGAAGTCCTCCTAAAAAAAATAAGCAAAGGAACATCTTGCTCAATTAAGGATCACCAATCTTGTCTCTGAATTAGAGAATATGAGAATATGGAACTACTTAAAAATTTAAGATATTTGGAACTATATACAGTTGCCAGTTGTTATTTTCTCATCTTTGCTCAATTTTATATCATCCCCTCTTTTAGATGATCGAAGATATCCTAAAGATAGACAGCGCTGGAGGTAAAAAGATTGCAAGTGAATACGCTCGCACTAAAAGTCTGTCAGATAGCCGAAGACGTGACATGGTGAAAATCTTGGTAGCACGTTTGACAAATGAACATGGGTAGGTTGTTTATACAGTAACTTGTAAATGAATGTTTCTGATGTTATGGCTTGTAATTGGTTTATGTTTGTGTGTGTAGAACAAGGCCTTCGCGACACTTGAAGGAACAATATGCAAAGGGAATCATCTCCCTCTTCTCAAATTTGGCTGACCCCAGGAGCAAACTTGGCTATGTTAGTAGCTGTTGCCTCTCAATCTATTTGATTTACTGAGGAAGGATTTACTGCATCTTGCAAAATAAATATTATTTACAATATAATTGAACTGCTATTTATTTTCTTAGTCTAGTAATGTATAACCTTTAGTTTTTCATTATCTCTATGGTCTATTGCCAGAAGCTGCTTCACGACCCTAAAGAGTCAACTGATATTCTATCAATTTTCCCACGATTCCAGGATATACCAGGCTTGGTATGTGAGAATTATAAAGATAAAATCAATTTCTATTGTTCTGCCGTAACACAGACTTGTTCGGTAAACAAACTTAGTTCCTACTGTGGTACTGACTTTTATTATCTTTGGCAGATTGATCAGGATTTTAGACTTCTATTTGGCAACCTCTGTAAAGTTGTTGGAGAAGTGGTGCACCAGCATAAAACCAAAGGTTATTGCCCAGAGCCGTGGCCTCACACAGACTTGTGAGCTCCAAGACCTCATCCAAAATGCTGAAGCTAATGAAGTTGAAGAAGGTAACTATATTGTGCTATAGCTTAAGTTAAATAGGATGCGATTAAGCATTCATGGCAAAAGTTTCAGATGTGGTCACAACTTTACCCATTAGACATGCATGTTTCATACCGACTTGTAAACTGTATGAAAATCACTTGTTTCTCTAACATCTCTACCCTGATCTACTCTTTTATGCACAAGGGCCACATACATGAGTTGCAGATTTACAATCTAAATTGTTTTCTTTTGGAGCTCTGAATAACAAAAGCATGGTTTATGTCTTACTGGCATACTGTCAGCATACTGTATGACATCGTACACCTGTAGTCAAGACTGTTCATAATATTAGTCAATACTGTTAATACTAGTTAATGTATTTATACAGGCTCATCTTCCAAGTAATGTTAAGTCAAGTGAAACTGAGTAAGATGGTATGTTCAACACATTCTAGCTAAAAACCAAAACTACAGGCCTTTAAAAGAAATCACTTTGTTTTCCACATCTCCAGGTTGGGACAGCAACATGTCGTCAATTCTGATTCTGGTTCACCTTTTGCCACCTTCAAGTCAAGGCCGCAAAAGACCGGGAAAAATCTCAGCTATACAAGCATGTGATAGTCTTGTGAAATTCATCAAGGTGAATAGAGCAGATCAATCGACACTTTTTATACTGTTCCTTTACTGTGTGACCTTGAACTTGCTTATTTCTCAGACAGGTACTTAAAGATCATCTGTCCTCCAAATTCTTTTATTCTTTTCTACTTCACACAAACTTAGTAACAATCTATTGTAATCTCTTGGAAGTATGTACAGAAACTTCAGTGGAAGACATCAATGCATCTTTATTCATGCTGCATATTGACATTAACAGTTAGGCCACATTGGCTCTAATATGTTTTCATTCTTTCACAGACTGGTACCAGTATCCAAGGGCACCTGGATGGAATTGGAGAAAGTCTCCAGCCGTATCTACTTGCTGTCGGACCAAAGAAAAGTAGGATCCAGAGTTGGTTTATTGTAATTGATCAACATACTCTACCATGCAAGGCCTCTAATTCACTGGCCTGTGTTGAGCTTTTCAAAGCTCACTTTGTCTTTGGCACCTCATACTGTCAGCAATTGACCAATGTGTATAGCTTTCTGCAAACCACTGTTTATGATCTAGATGTTGAAGTCACCAAGGTGAATCCCAGAGTGGCTGAGTTGAGAGCTAGAATGCTCCAGTAACCAGATGATTTGTTTCATTTGTAAAAGGGGGCATGCCGATGCCAATTCCCTTATAAGGCACTATAAGTTAGTCCATGGCCTTTGTTCAGGGAAAAGACTTAAGTTAAAAAGTACTCAAAGAGGTTGTTCACATGTTTACCATAGTTTTTCTGGATTACGAAAGCATCTCAGCAAATGGTGTGCCATTGACAGTTCATGCCTCGATTTTGGTGAAAGCTCATCCACTGCCAACTCCATTTTATTAGGGGATGTAGGTGATTTACCAAACACAAATTCAAACTCTGAGCCTGTACCCCTAAAAACAAATATAGTAGACAGTTGTGCAACAGTGGTAGCTGAACTTAAAGTCGCTGGTGTCGCAGAGACAACTATTAACTATGTTGTTAGTGCTTTAGAAGAAGTGATTGAAGATATTCCTAGTGAAACACGAGAATCTGTGAAAAAAAAGCTTATCTTTAGCGGAGCCCATAAAAAGTATTGTTGAGTCACAAATTGACCAGTGTTTTGATAAAATGCTTAGTCCTTTTGTGGCAATGAACACTGAGAGCAAGAGAATGCAGTACTTTTCAGAGAAATGGGGAAAAATAGATCCTGATGAATTTGTTCTGGGAACAAGATTTGCTACAAGGTTAACAGAACAACTGGAACCTTTGCCCAAACCATTGTTAAGGATAAATATGTATATATACCAATTCTAGAGACATTACAGTCCATTTATAAGCACCCTAAAATTAAAGATATGATGGCGAGAGACTCACAACAAAAAACAGATTTTCTTTATGACATACATGATGGAGAGTTCTTTAAGAATCATGAACTCTTCTCAAAACAAAGGCATGCAGTTCAGATCCAACTTTTTTTTTTGATGAATTTGAATGTGTAAACCCCCTTGGATCAAAACGAGGAATACATAAGTTAGGAGCTATCTATTTTACCCTAAATACAACTTCAGTTTACTAAATATCTATTTAGTCGCTTTATTTCATGTACAAGATATCAAAATATCTTGGTTTGGTAAAATACTAGAGCCGCTTGTCCAGGATATCTCAACACTGAAAACAATGGAATTCATCAGTTTATGGAACCATTGTCCAAGTTACTGGTGACAACCTTGGTGTCCATTCCATATTTGGTTTTGTGGAATCGTTTAGTGCTAGGTACTGTTGCCGCTTTTGCCTACTAGAGAAAGAGGACTTTCAGACAGTGTTCAGTGAAGATAGTCCAAGGATGTCAATGCGAACTTAAGAACTTCATGCAGAACACTGCCAGAAAATGCAGAGCAATCCCAGTCTTCCTAATGTAATGGGAGTAAAAAAAGTCTTGCCTTTTAAATTCTTTGCAATATTTTCACACCACTGCAAATTTTTCAGTTGATATTATGCATGATATATTAGAGGCGTTGCACAATATGAGATGAAATTACTCATTTAGCACCTGATTGGCAATTACACCACATCAGCAGAAGTGCACAGAAGATTTCAGAGTTTTAACTATGGCTTTATGGAACAAACAAACAAACCTCCTGGTGTAGAATTAAGAGAGGGTTCCAATGACTTGGGCTTAAATGCCACTCAGAGCTGGTGTTTACTGCGTTATCTGCCCATTATTCTTGGAGATATTGTGTGTCCTAATGATCAGCACTGGTATTTGTTCATTTTAGTGCTTCAGATAGTCAGTATAGTGTTTTCTTCAGTTATATCCACTGGTATTACCATTTATTTGAAACACCTGATTGCAGAGCACCACAGTTTGTTTAAGCATTTGTTCCCTGATAAGAAATTGTTGCCAAAGCATCATTTTATGGTGCATTACCCTAGTTGTATGCAGAAAATTGGACCACTGCTACATTGTTGGTGCATGCGTTACGAAGCCAAGCATAACGTTTTTAAAAAGCAGCTGAAAAGCTTTAAAAACATAACGAAAACATTAGTAAAGAAACACCAGTGCCAAATGGCGTACATTTGGCAAACATATGATCCAAATGACATGAAATGAGGTCCTGGGAAAATGGTCCCCTTGAATAAAATGGAGGTTGGCACTGAGATGGCTGAGAAACTTATTGTGCCCATGTGGACTAAGGTCCGAAATGTGAAATGGGTCAAGTACTGTGGAAATATATATCGGTCAGGGTTAGCAGTTTGTGTTCAGGTTCAAAATGACATGCCTGTGTTTCATGTAATCCAGAATATTGTTGTCAAAGATGAACATGTCCTTTTAATAACAACTGCACTGAAAACTGTTCGTTTAGCTGAACATATTGCACATACCAGAGAAGCACCTTGTGTTTTGGATGTTAAGGATATCTTGCACCACAAACTGTTTGACATTCTGATGTCTTATGGTTGTGATTCTGATTTGTTAATTGTACCATATAGTTCCATGTAATTTGTCCTGTTTGTCATATCAGAATTTTTATTATTTTTATTTTTTCAAAATAAGCTTGAAAAACAAAAATTTGTGAGACATGAGTAGTTTGTTCATTTTTTTTTTAAGACTGAACAGCAGGTTTTTCATTTTAGGTCCTTTTATGGGTAAACATGAATGGTGTAATTCAGAAGAATAACTTTGAATAGAGTAAGTTCTTTAGAGGTCACTTAGAATTGAGGATAAACAACTCTGGAGGGGAAGGAAATTGTTGCAGAGTAAAGCCAAAGTACCTCTGAATAGAAGTAGCAGAGTCAATTTCAAGTAGCTCAGAACTGTGTAAAATAATACAAGAGTTAATTTAAAAAAACACTAAATGGAGTCAAATATCACTTGAAAGAGTAAAATATTAACACTACATTGAGCATAATTGACTCTGGAAAAATAATCTATCAAAAGAGTAACTTTTACTCTTTTTAGAGAGGGACCAAATGTTGGAATAGAGTCAAATTTTCTTCAAATTGAGTACATTTTACTCTGGCAAATTTACTGTGCATTAACACTAACCCTGACTCTAACACTAACTCTAACACTAACCCTGACTCTAACACTAACCCTGACTCTAACACTAACTCTAACACTAACCCTGACTCTAACACTAACTCTAACACTAACCCTGACTCTAACACTAACCCTGACTCTAACACTAACCCTGACTCTAACACTAACCCTGACTCTAACACTAACTCTAACACTAACCCTGACTCTAACACTAACCCTGACTCTAACACTAACTCTAACACTAACCTGACTCTAACACTAACCCTGACTCTAACACTAACTCTAACACTAACCTGACTCTAACACTAACTCTAACACTAACCCTGACTCTAACACTAACACTAATTCTGACTCTAACACTAACTCTAACACTAACCCTGACTCTAACACTAACCCTGACTCTAACCCTGACTCTAACACTAACCCTGACTCTAACTCTAACACTAACCCTGACTCTAACACTAACCCTAACTCTAACACTAACCCTGACTCTAACACTAACCCTGACTCTAACACTAACCCTGACTCTAACACTAACCCTGACTCTAACACCAACACTAACCCTGACTCTAACACTAACCCTAACTCTAACACTAACCCTGACTCTAACACTAACCCTGACTCTAACACTAACCCTGACTCTAACACTAACCCTAACTCTAACCTAACTCTAACCCTAACTCTAACACTAACCCTGACTCTAACTCTAACACTAACACTAACTCCAACTCTAACTCCAACCCTAACACTAACCCTAACTCTAACCCTAACACTAACGCTAACCCTAACTCTAACCCTAACTCTAACCCAAACACTAACGCTAACCCTAACTCTAACACTAACTCTAACCCTAACTCTATCCCAAACACTAACCCTAACACTAACCCTAACACTAACCCTAACTCTAACCCTAACTCTAACGCTAACCCTAACTCTAACACCAACACTAACTCTAACCCTAACTCTATCCCAAACACTAACCCTAACCCTAATCCTAACTCCAACACTAACTCTAACATTAACACTAACCCAGAAAGAAGAAACCATTCAAATCTTAGGGTTCCATCTGCACACCTGTGCAAGATTCGATGTTTTGATCTGAATTCTGTTTAATTTTTACACCACAGTGTTTTTGGTTTCTGGATTCTGATTGGTCGGAATCTTTGTGGATCGTATTTAGGAACTATATCATTCGATGATCTTAATTGTGACTCTAAATGGCAAAATAAATGCTCCTTAATAAAAAAAAGTTAGAATTGCTTGCAAATTCAAGTAGCAAAAATAAACATATGAATCAAATAAACATACACCATTGTCTGGTTTATCACAGTACTTTAGGTCAACCAGCAATAATAACAATCGTTCACCAGCTCATTTACATAATTGCATCGAATATTCAGGACACATTTGCATATTCTAAGCTTTATTCATATTTTTCACCTAATAGAAAAAATACTAAATGCTCCATTTAGCTGAGAGCAATAAAGAAATATATTTTGAAATTAAACACAAGTGCTAGGTTCACCTATGGCTTCTGGTTTTAGCGTTTTTCAAAGCCACACCCCCAAACCATGTACAGAAACGCTGCCTGGGCTAGAAAATCAACATGCCAGTAAAAAAGGCGGAGCTTTCCAGATTGCCAGGTAAACAAAGATGTTTCATTGTCCTGATTGGTTAAAGTTAGTGGCATACGTTGAATACGAGTCATTCCCAGCTCTTGTGTTTAAATTCAACCTACCGCCTATTTCAAAATATACATTTTTATTGCTCTCAGCTAAATGGAGAATTCTGTATTTGAAACAAAAAATAAACATATGAATCAAATAAACTTAAAATTGTCATTTTGTTCCTTTTTATTATCAGTCGCTTGATGCAGTTGCAGTGAATCTACTTTGCACTGCATGTGTTTTTTTATTTTAGAAATATTACATATAATAACAATAATACACCATTGTCTGGTTTATCACAGTACTTTAGGTCAACCAGCAATAATAACAATCGTTCACCAGCACGCTTCTTCTGAAACAATGCGTACTTCCTGATTGTTTAACCAGATACCAGAGCAGATAAAAAGCCCAGATTGACCATTGACCCTCTTATCTGAGAGGATTGAAATAGCAGTTCTGAACTGGAGGTGTGCCCACAGGGACTGGTCTTTACATCCTACCCCTTTTAGCTTGCAATTTATTATGAACATAAAAATGCTTGGTTTAAACAAAATAAGAATTCATCATTTCACAGTCATATGATGTCTTTTCTCAAACTTTTAGCCCAAAGTTGGAGGAATACAATTCTTTTGGAGAATCTTTACTTGAACTAGGAGACCTGAACCTGTTTCAGCATGACAATGCACAAATTCTCCACCCCAGGCCTCCTCACCTCACCTACATCAGTACCTGACTTTACTAACACCCTTGTGGTTGAATGAAATCTCACACAAATCTCCACAAAATCTACTGGAACATCTTCCCAGAAGAGTGAAGCTGATTATAAACAGCAAATGGAAACTTCATGTGGAAATTTAGGATCCGGTGTCCACAAACTTTTGCTTATATAATGTAGTTCATCAATGATACAACTGTTAAAATTAGTTTGAAAAGTATTTCAGCAAAGTTCACATCCTACAAATTTCTTGAATCCAGCTCATTTACATAATTGCATCGAATATTCAGGACACATTTGCATATTCTAAGCTTAATTCATATTTTTCACCTAATAGAAAAAATACTAAATGCTCCATTTAGCTGAGAGCAATAAAGAAATATATTTTGAAATTAAATACAAGTGCTAGGTTCACCTATGGCTTCTGGTTTTAGCGTTCTTTTCAAAGCCACACCCCCAAACCATGTACAGAAACGCTGCCTGGGCTAGAAAATCAACATGCCAGTAAAAAAGGCGGAGCTTTCCAGATTGCCAGGTGAACAAAGATGTTTCGTTGTCCTGATTGGTTGAAGTTAGTGGCATACGTTGAATACGAGTCATTCCCAGCACTTGTGTTTAAATTCAACCTACCGCCTATTTCAAAATATACATTTTTATTGCTCTCAGCTAAATGGAGAATTCTGTATTTACCTGTTCGGTGAAAAAATATGAATAAAGCTTATAATATGCAAATAGGTCCTGAATATTCTATGCATTTATGTAAATGAGCTGGATTCAAGAAATTTGTAGGATGTGAACGTTGCTGATATACTTTTAAAACTAATTTTCAACAATTGTATCATTGATGAACTACCTTATATGAGCAAAAGTTTGTGGACCCCGGAGCCTGAATTTCCACATTTAGTCTCTATATGCTGTTATAATGAGCTCCACTCTTTGGGGAAGATGTTCCACTAGATTTTGTGGAGATTTGTACGATTTCATTCAGATTTCCTTTCTTTTTTCCTCTACTAGAGTACTCCATTAAAGTACACACATTATGCAGTGTGGAGTTACTACAGTAATAGCTACAGTAATACTGTCAGTAATCCAAAGCAGCATGCACAATGTAGGCATGTCGAGTATAAAGCAAATGAAGGCGGAGGGATGGTGGAAGGAAAGGAGGGAGGGATGTAGGGAGGTAGACATGGATCTTCCTATCATTATAAACCCCCGTGTTAGTCACTGTTTTAAAGCAGGAGTCTGGTGGGGATCAGGGCAAGACAAATCCCTCTCGGAGTAAACAAGACTGTACAGGAATTTCCTAACCTTTTTTTTTCCCCCCAACAAAATGTGTGTCAGACAGGTTCTTCACTTCCTCCTCTTCTTCATCTTCCTCCCAGTGCAGCTCTTCAATTCAAGTAAGAGTAAGAAATTAAAACAGAAATACGTTCCTCGGTTTACTTATCTAAATTATTGTCGATTACATTTCATAATAGACAGACTTTGTCTTGTAATGTTATGTTACACAATTAGAGATACACAACAAAGTACAGTTTATAAGTTAGAATACTTCAGAGGATTTTAGGACCTTCTTAAAGTGTGTTTGGACCTTGACTCTTAGGATCCTAGCTCCATGGATTTTGGGATATTTGTTTATTTGTGAACAAAGTGATTTGCTGACTTGGTTCAGGAATTTGAGGACCTTCAGCTTTGATTACAGGTTGTGTAGATGCTGTAGGAGCTTTGATGCTTTAGGACTTGGCTTGAGGGCTAAATGGTGATGCTTTTGTGGCTTGTTTTGGGTCTTTTTTAAGTTTCTTTAAATGTATTGAAACCTACTACATGCTTGATTCAGGTGTATTTGGAGTTTAAGTGAGGTCATTTGGTGGGTTATGATTGAGTTGTGATGTCTTTTGGGATTCTGGGACATTCAATTGTTCCTGTGTCAAGAAGATTGAGATCTGTTTTGTGATTATAGCTTTGGGGATGTGGGGACCTTCTGTCAAGACATTCGGATTTTGATTTTATGTGGTTTGAAAGCTCGATTCAGGTGAAGGTACATATTTGTCAGCTCAGCTCCTACGAGGAAAAAGGATACAAGAAACTTTTAAAAGTGGTTTAATGGGTTTAGGATGCTCGCGGCAAACATTAAAACATCAACAAATTCCTAAGAGGAATATGAGACAATGGGTTGAGATTCTAATGACTTTCCCATGTATTTGCGTGTCGATCCAGTGCAGCATTGTCAAGTGCTTTCCTGTATTTCCTGTGAGTGTTCTAAGACCTCCTGGCCTTGCGTGCTTCCATACTACTTAAAGGCTCTGGGATAGTTTTTGCTTTTACCGCCCCTTTCCTCAAACAGTAATGCCTACAAATAGTCATGAATTGGGTTCCGTGGAATTGTTGGCTTGTCTAAGTATTTGCTCTTATAGTAGGTCATCAAACAAACTTTACTTAAGCTAATAAAATAATTCAACAACCTCTACTATGGTATTCCCTCAAGTTGTTATATTGAGGGATTCCCTCAAAGGGTAATATTGGAGCATTTCAATAAATATTAAATATTGAACATCTAATCCCTCCAACTTGATGCTACTAATCAGTATTTGAATAACATTGTTACAACCTTTAAAGACCTACTGAACATCTCAAGCTAATTAATGCCTCCATCTATTTCCATCTACATTAAAACAGAAGAACAACACAGCATCAAAAAACACTCAGTTGTAAACAGTCCTGCGGCTTACCACATTCACCAAGCGGGACTACATGGCCATATGGAAATCCTCTTTGAGTGATACACACGGCTATATCTATATCTGCCACTGGCAAATTGGATTAGAACTGATCGTGCAGGAGGCACTAGTCGTGTAGGGACGAATTATGTAGCCAAGAAAGATAACTCTCATGGTCATGGGCCACAGGGATAAATATTAACATATAGGCTGTCAAGGGAAGGTATTTTGTTACAGAAATAAGTTCAGAATAGAAGACACTGAAAGGATGAGACTGTATGTAGAGCATTTTTCCTCCCTGCCAGCAGAGGGCATTATCAACTCCTGTTACTTCTTGGTTCAAGACTATTGACAAAGTCTTGCTATTTCTAGCGTGTGTAAATTCTGAAACTTTGATTTGTATCGCCCGACTTGCTTTTTGTTCGTTATGTGACACTATGGCCTTGTTTATTGTGTTTTTGGAAAGACTCTGATTCTGGATCATGTTTCTACTTTGCTTTTCCAAGATCTCCACTCAGACTTATTTGTCGATGGGTATAAGTTAAAAAAGAAAAATGGTGTCTTTTACATAATCGCATCAGATTAGTTATTAGTTAAGAAAATGTCAAATGTACCACTTTTATGCCCTTATCAATACTAAAGATTACACAAATAATGTTTGGTATTAAAATAAAATAACGCACTAAACATGTTTAATGACCAGTTAAAATGGAAAATGTGTTTACCGGACTTTGTGAGGACCAGAATATTGACCAAATGTCCTCACGATCATAAGACGATCACAATTAAATGCCCTCTCAATTATTCAATCCTTACATAAAACAGTGTACAACTGCTTTTATTTAAAAAAATAAAGCCATAAGAGCCAGAAGAAAGTTACGAGGACCGTAAAAGGTCCTCACAATGATAGGACAGTGTTAAATGTCCTCATAAACACCCTTAAGTTAAAAAATGTTGTTTTTATATATTTTATGTGGAAAACAAATAGATATCCTTTGGCTTGTTGAATTTTTGAATTTTGTTGCTTGTGTGTGTGTTTTATTTCCTGCAAAGCAAAATATACTTCAATATGCCTTCAGTAGACACTTTTTTACACACAGACACACATCTTCATTTTAACATGTCATAACATTCACCTTATCCACACACACACACACACACCTTCCAACAACATAATGGTGATCATATCTAATCAACGCTATCCTACACCCAACCCTGATACTAAACTCTTTCATTTATTTCGAATTTAAAGTAATAAATGTGTAAAATTATTTAGTTTGTGAGGACTGGGTGGATTCTGAGGACATTATACAGATGGATGGGGAAGGTATGCAGACATGTGCCTGCCTGTTGTTCTCTGGGTCTATGTGTGTGTGGGTGTGTGTGTTTATGTAAATGCACTACTCTAGACTTGTGTGCGTGTGATACACTAACACACTTATCGTATTCCTATTTTAGGCTTTAAACAGGAAATAACTACTGTAGAATACCTCATCTGTCTTCTTTATTTTTAAACACACACACACACACACACACACACACACACACACACACACACACACACACACACAAACACACGTTAAGCATATCGGGTTAAAAAAATAATGCAGCTTAATTAGATATCACTTTATTAGAAGGTTACTTACTGAGCACAAGCTCCCATGCTAGATAGAAAAGCAATCACAGAATACAGAGCCACTGTTGGGCCCTTAAGCAAGGCCCTCAACCTGTTCTGCCCCAGGAGGCGCTGTTTCATGGCTGACATGCGAAGAAACAATTTCACTGTGCTTTAATGTACATGTCACAATAAAAAGCCTCAATCTATGATGTATGTTACACTTTTCTAACCACAATATCTGGATTTTTCAGCAATTAAAAACGTTTTGTCCATTTTTTGCTACTTTATCCTATCTATATCTATGCTGTTCCCAAACCTGGCCCAGTGTTCACCTCGAGAGTTTCTTTCGGGTCGAAATGAACGGAGTATTTGAAATCATTTATTTATATATTGTCTAAACACAGTAGTTTATTATTAATAAACCCAGTGCTCGTAAATGACTCATTAAAATGCACCGCACTCCACTTAGTTGCCAGCGCATATCATTTCCCCTCGATATATACGCTTTATATCGCTCTTTTATTATTCACTTCATACAGTGGGTGTACCTAATAAACCGGCAGCTCGCTCGCTCTGCATGTTTATACGCGTTATTTATGGGTTTTATGGCCGCTATTGACCTTGCAGTGTTACGCCGAGGTGATGTATGGAGGCAGCTTATGAAAAACGGCTTCATAAATAAAACCACGGGACGAAACAGACGGAGAAAAGACCATACTATGGGTCTTTCTAAATTAAACCTCACCCTACGCTCAATTTTCTCGCCTCGCGTCGCTCAGTTCGATCTGCGCTGGTCGCTCGTGGGCGTGTTCTATCTTTAGTTCGCAGCTATTGTTTCACCGGAGAGTCTGAAATCCTGGAAATACTTTGGTCATTTTTGGTCAATCAGAACATTTAAAGCTCAGAGCTGCAAACGGATCCATGGAACCAATGAAACCATGATATTGCATCATATATTAGTATATAAAGCTCAATGTGTTAGCCCCGTCTACTTTTTGTTTGTAGGACACTATATAATAAAACGCTATTTTTCACACATCATACCCATTTAAAATACTCGTTTCTGATTGGTTGAAAGGTTTTATTTACCCTGACCAAGTTTGTGGAAACCCATATGATCACTATGTGCTTTCTTTTGAACATCCCATTCCACATCTTTATTCACTGGTTATAATGAGCTCCACTCTTCTCTTAAGATGTTTCACTAGATTTTGTGGAGATTTGTACGATTTCATTCAGCCACAAGGGTGTTAGTGAAGTCAGGTACTGATGTAGGTGAGGTGAGGAGACCTGGGGTGCAGTCAGAGGTCACATTCATCCCAATAGGGTTGGAGCTCTGTAGTAGGAGATCTTC